>NC_133394.1:133542842-133844132 GCF_047511655.1 Castor canadensis
CCTTCCTCCTTTATCTAAATCACACTATTTTGAACAAAAAAGTCACCTTTGTTAAATTACCTATGTAGATTAGCAAATCAGCTAATAAACTAAAAAATATCAGTCTAACAATTTAATAATTTCAGTAAGTTCTTTACAAGCAAAATATATATCAAAAGTCTCTGGTCATTGTACTTTCCCCCTTTGTTAGGTTAAATCTTGCCTATACAGTACTCTACATGTATATACATAGAACAAACATAAATTTGGTATATCTATTTTTATTTTCAAAAATATAAAATAATATTATGAAGTAATATTCATGTGAAAGCTACTCATATGAAAGATAATTGATGTTATAATTATCACCATACTGTTTAACAGGGCATTCTTCAGAACTGTCTCAAATTCTCCAGATAATTAATTTATATATTATTTAATGGGGATTTTGTAAGTAGGGAATCTTAATGTCAATGCCTCTTATTGTTCTTGTTCATACTGTTGTACAATATCAATTACAAATATACAAACTCTCACTCCTCACTGAGGAGGTTTCATCTTACCAAAAGTTATTACTAATGTCCACTGTTTATAGCAGGATTTTAGATTTTTTTTCAAAAGTTTAGTTAACATATAACTTCCATTTATAGAACATTTATTATGCTGTAGACTATGTACTTTGTTATCACTATCTGAATCATACAACAATCCCATCAAGTAAGGACTTTTATTCCCATTTCTTCAGATGATAAACTGAGTCTGAGGTTTAATTGAGTTAAGTTACCTAACCAAAGTTGGAAGCACAAAAGTAATAGATCTAGAATTTCTGACAAGATTTATTATCTGACATTTGAAACTTATTTCCCCAAATTCATTATTTATTTGCTGTGCCTAAGGAAATGTATATAGAATTGCTCAATATTATTAGAAGCATTTAATTATGAAAATGCACTTAAGGACAACATGCTTTGCTTTGCACACAGAGAATCTATTTATTCAGCCTAATAGTTCATTAGTGTCACCCACTGACAGTCACCATTCTCCTTATAGTGCCAGGATTGTCAGATAGAATGCTTCCATTTGCACCTGCATGCCATCATTTGAGTAATATCCATACAAGGTCTACTCCCACCATTTCCTTTTATAGGAATGAGTACCATGTCACTGACATGTAGGTGTTCAAAGATTTCAGGGAGAATTATGATTAAGAAAACAAAATGTATGTTTTCTCTTCAGTATATAGTATCTCTAGTTTATATTTTAAATCATAATTTGCTAACTATGCCACCATTTATGTGGAATGAATATTCAGTTTCCCACCTAGGTTTTAAAAATTGAAGATTTTGTTGCAAAATTAATTTGATATGCACACAATATCCCCCTATTCCAGAATCTAGTGATATAAAAAGCTTGGGTAACACACTGTCCTTATGTGCAAAGCTTACTTCTGTTGCTTGACAGGATGATAATAAAAGGTCATTTGCCTATTCACATATGGTATTAACTTCCCAATATTTTTAGACTGGTAGCAATCATAACATGATTGTAATTACAATTTCACCTTTTAACGGTGATAAATTCTTTTTAAAAGCAATTCATTGCATTGCTATTTGCTCCTTTCTTTCTTTAGCATGGTTTCTGACATCTGATAGTGTTCACTATCCACAGACTTCTAGTGCAACAGGCACTTAAGCAAATTCTCCCAAGAACAATCCACTTCATACTGCTGCCAGATGGATGAAAATCATGAATTTTATTCTCAATGATATCTCTCAAAAATCCTTCTTTCCCTTGTTTCTTTATAAGAATCTCTGTACTTTCAAATGGGGCTACAGGTCTGAGTGAAATCATATTTTCCATTCAGTAATAGATTCTATTTCAGAAAGGTACTTAAGAGCTTTATAATACATGCCCCCTAAAGTGATGGCAGAAGTAAGTCCATTTACATCCCTGCTTATAATGCTCTCAAAACAGAGCCTGTAGGAATGAGCACACAATTGTGGGCTTTCTACCTGCTTCTCTCTTTCTCACACAAAACATGCATAAATTCACAATCTCTCTCTCTCTCTCTCTCTCTCTCTCTCTCTCTCTCTCTCTCTCTCTCTCTCTCTCTCACTCTCTCTCCTCTCTCCCTCTTTTCCTCCCTCCTATTTTTATTTTATGTAAATACATCCACTCACCCACAAGCTAGTGAGAGTTGATCTTCAATTTTCAAACATCTAAGGAAAATAAGGTTTAATATAAGCATCTCAGATTCAAATCTGTTTTTAGAATATGATTAGAACATTTTGTTTTGAAAATATAATATCTACAGGTAAGAAAACTAGTCAATACACTAGACTAACATTCGCAAGAATTGAATCATCCAAGTCTCACAAAATATCTACTTGGTAATGCAACAAAATTTATAAATTTATTCTTCAATGAAAGCTTAAAGTCTTCCACATTAATGAATCTAGCCCTATTCTATTCAAATGTTGGATAGCTAGGTATTAATGTAATATAATTTAAGGAACCCTGAGTATACTACTTGCCCCCAACTATTTCTTTCTACCAATCCATGTCATTTTCCTTAAAATTTCTCCTTTTATTCTTCAGGTTCTAAAGAACTCTCTGCTAAAATGCAAACTCAATTCATGTTTCTGAGCATACTGAGAATTCCTAATGGGTGGATCTGATAGCATTGTATTACACATATCAAGATCCAAATGACAGCAGACACAAGTCAAGAATGATTTAATTAGAAAACTTCGAAAGTTTCAGAACTCTGTTTAGAGAAGTCTTGTTCAATACATAGTATAATATAAAGTGGGAGGCTCAAGTACAAGTAGACATAGCCAAGAAATCCCTTGAGAGAAGGAACATCAAAAGGAGAGAGATGCTCTGATGCTAATGTTTACCATATTTGCAATTTATTGGCTCCCCAGCATATTTATGCTCATAATTCACTGCATAATATCAGACTTGTGTACAGAGTATCTGGACAGAACTGTTTGGGTTGTTTTGAATGGGGGAAGTCTAACTTTTATAATTATTAAGCAAAACATCAAAAAATATATCCGAATCTTTAGAAGAACATTGATGCTCCTGTCTGTGAAAGTCAGCAATCTCATTTTTTAACTCAGTGTGGTTACTGGGAGAAAAGTTAAATACACTTTCTCTCAATCCATCCATCTGTAAAATTGCTATTCTGATTATTAAACACTTCTAAAGTCTTCACTATGTCTTGAGCACTGAATATCATGTGTACAAAGACACTGTTTGTGCCCTCCAGGAGCATAACGAAGCCGACTACCTACTTCTAGGAATGTCTTGTGGATTGAAATACTATTTTAAAGTGCCAAGAGCTACTCAGAAGAAATGTGCTGTATAATTACAAATATCATTATAGATGAATGGATATGTTCCATTAAACACTAGGATTGGATACCAAGGGAGCTTGTGGACTCTTCCCTGGAGAGCTTAAAAAAACTACAGACCAACTAGATACGTATACATCTGCCTAGAGTGGCTTAGGTAGAGCAGTGACTAGCTCAAATTGGGATTCCTAGAAGAAAAACATAAGTGAACTTTTAATTTACACCAGCATTAGTGTCAAGGTTGAACAAGGATTAACTAAATTAACAATCAAATTAAAAATCAGAACGATCACAAGCTCTAACAGAGTTAGGAATTAGAAGATGAGAAATTATTCAGCTTAACAGTGGGTATCTATTTAATAATTGTCAGGTATCCTACACCTTTTTTGTTTCTGAAACACCCTCAGTATTTTTAAAGGCAAAATCTGCCATTTAAAAGGAAAACCATGAAGCCAAATTTCTGATAAATAAGGACTAATGGTTTGGCTTAATCAGGTAAAGTCACTAATAAGAGTAACCAGAATATTCTAAAAATGAAGAATTCTGAATTGACAACTTTTTAAAATAACAATCACTTGCTGAGAGTGTTTAGTCAATTGTTTTCTTAATTTAACCCATTCTAATAAGAATATTTCTATAATTGATTGTAACCTTACTGGCCTGAGCAAATACAGTAAAATAAATGTAATTTATTCTATCCTCAGAATAGATTGTTGCAAAATTGATACTTTAAAAAAATTAGAGAATCAAATATTTTCACTGTATTTCTTTCTGCAGATTCAGGATTGTTAAGAGGCAACCCAAGGGAAATGTTCAACTGCAATAAGCAAGCTCTTGATATGAGCTTATTTGAGCTTCATTTGTTTCTTTCTCATAAAATCTTAATAAAAGATAAGCAACTGAATGACCTTCAGAGAAGGATAACAGGACTACCTGTTGGCAGAATTAATTATTGACTCAAAGGCTGTGAAATAACATTCCACAGAGTTATTTTCACAGTCTCTAGAAACTCTTCTTTTCCCCAGCATTATCACTGTGGAAATTGACCGGAGTGTTTAAAATATTATCTATTATTTCTGCATCACAAGTCTGGTGGACTAGGTCAATCACCTCGTCAGTTTCAACTCTTTCTTCAGTCTGACTTAAATGAAGATGCAGCTGAGCTGCTGAGGCCCCTGCTCTAGAGAACAGGAAAACTGGATTCCCCAGCTCTGCTCTGTGGCCTTGATAGGACTTCTATATCTCTGGTCCTCAATTTCTGCATGTGCAAATAAAGGAATAGATATTTATGTACTTAGGTCCCTTCCATCCCAAAGATTATCATTCTATGGTACACTGTATTTTATGCAATATTAAAAGAAAACAAAGTGAGTTCCTTTGTCCAGGAGTGGTCCCACAGCACTTCGCAAAGCCTGTATCATAGTTCAAGGTATAAAAATGTATGTCAGAGTTCAAAATTGTATTGAATCCAGGTTATAGACATTTTTTGTTCAGCTTCTATATTAAAAATTACTAATCTAGCCAGGCTCAGGTGGCTCATACCTGTAATCCTAGCTACTTGAGAAACTGAGATCAGTAGGATTGCAGTCCAAGGACAGACCCAGCAAAATACGTTTGGAAGAACCCATTTTAACCAATAGCTTGGCAAAGTGGCTTGTGACTGTCATCCCAGCCCTTAAAGGCCAGCACTTAAATGTCAGCCCAGGGTGAAAAGTTTGAGAGATCCCATCACAATGGAAAAAAGCTGGGCATGGTGACACACGTATGGCAGGAAGCCTAAAATGGGAGGATTGCAGTCCAGGCCTGTTTAGGCAAAGAGACTGTTTCTCCAAATTAACCAGAGCAAAAAGGGTGACAGGCATGACTAAAGAGATAGAGCACCTGCTTAGCAAGCACAAAGCCCTGAGTTTACACTCCATACTTCCAAAAAATAAATAATCTAGTTTATATTTCTTTTTTTAGAAAAAAATAGGAGAGGTAGCACAAAACCCAGACTTGGAGTTCTGTTGAAAATGCACAGTTAGGTATATTTTATTCCCACATTTCATACAGCAATTGATTAGAGCCAGATCATTACTGTCATTTTTATTTGTGACATATGCTCTATAATTTGCCATCCAACCCAATGCATTTAATTTCTTATACTGCCAGGCCATACACACATTAAACTTGTGAGTGCATATTTATGTACATTTCTCCACAGAACAATGAGCTTTTCCTAGGGAAATGAGCTGGTCTTGATCTTCTGGGATAGGCGTAGTTAGCTGCCCAGATAATATGCATTCCACACTTCTTTACAAAAAAACTCCAGTTTTATTCAGGGTATCCTATGTCCTGATAGCATAGCTTTCTAAACTATCTGGTGTCTAATGAAATTCACGGCAGTGAAAAGAAGAGAGAGCCAATAGATATGTTCTTTCAAGAAAGCTGATGCTTTCCCACATGCATGCATGTGGGAAGCACACATATCTCACACATGTCTTAACTTGCTCACATGTTTAGACATTCATAATTTATATATCACTTATCTTCTTACCAGGGACTGAGTCTCAGCCTGTTGAGTCACTGTGCAACCTCAGGAATAAAAGCAAAACTCTAACATGGCAAAAGCAAAAAATCCAAGGAGTGGTGATTTCTAATTGTATCCTTGAGTCACTCACCCAATCCTTGATTATCATCATATTGATGTGAAAAATGAAGTTCTATCTAGTTGACATACCATGATCAAGAGTTCTGGTTTTATGACAGTTGTATTTCTAACAAGTATGCCTTAATTGAATCCTAAGTACCTGATTCATAGAAAGTAGGTTGTTATCAGTGCCTTTATAAAGAAAATAATACGAATGATTTACAACAGATGGATACTTCCTATTTCTAGGTACTGTACTGAAAACTTTACATCATTTAATTCTTACAAAACCCTATTAGACCAGTAACATTAGCCCTAATATACAGATGAGGCATGAGAAGGAAAATAGTATGCACCAGCTCAAACCACTCTTTGGAGTGAATGAATATTTTATCAAACTTCTAAACAATGCAAAAGGCATGCCTCTGACAGTATAACATCTCATTTAGTTGCATGGACCTATGAAAATAATTGGCTATTCCATAAATGTATATGAGTTCAAATACCAGCTGCTCCTCAAAATCCCACAGCATTCCTAGTTTTCTATCTTATTCTCATAGACCCTCATAGAATAGGAAAAATTCACATTTCCATTCCTTTCACGATATCAACATCACCATCCACTAAGAAAACACAAGGCTACTTATATTTGTTCTTAAATATTCTAGTTTTCTGAATTTTGGAATTATGATTATTATTCATTAAATAATAATCACTATTATTATTATTACCTGAGGTCAAACCCTACATTTGTGCTCAAAATTTCTTTCCTAACCTATAACCTGAATATTTTTCACTACAGTTATATAATCTATTTCCTAAATTATCAAATTTCCTCCTTCTGTCAGACATGCTCCATTCATTTGCTCTTAGAAAATTTCCTTAATCCCTGGAGGGCCAGTCTCTTTCCAGTTATCAGCCCAACTTTGTTGACTACACTTGAATTCCCCATTTCCTCCTCTGGCATTCTATTTTCAACACTTTTTATCTAGGCTTTTTATTCCCATTATATATTCTTGCCAAAAGCAAAAACTACTTCTAACCTGACAAATTCAATGATCAATTATCTAGTCTCCTACCCCCTCAATAGGATTTATTAGAGCTGATGTCTTGTTCCTGTTCTTTTATAATTTTATTAGCATATAATAGTTGTACAGGATGATAAATTGTGATATTTACATATGTACTTACAATATATCTTAATTGGAATTCCTCCATCATTCTTCCTCTTCCTCCCCTGCCCCCTTTCTTAGAACAATTTCAACAGGTTTCATTCTTCTATTTTCATATATGGATACAAAATATATCCATCATATACACCCTCATTCCCCTTTTCCTTGTGCCCACTGGGACCCACCCCCAGAAAAGACTGATTTTTTTCTCTTGCCCTTCATTTTCTCCCATATATATATATATTGATAATCCAATGAGGGTTCACCTTGGTACTTCAGGTCTGTATGTATATATCTTGCTTTAATCAAATTAACCCCCTCTCTCCATTACTTACTTAATCTCTATTACCATGGTCCCCTAACATTCAACAGCTTGCTATCCAGTGCACTATATCATATTCATATATAGATAATTTCAATATTTTTCATTATCTAACACTCTCTTTCTCTCTCCCACATTCAGTTGCCCCCTCAGATGGACTCACTAATACAAGTTTATTCTTTCTCTGACTACATGTGTCTGTATCTGTGTGTATATATATGATATGTGTTTCTATATGTACATTTAACTTACAGGTCTGACCTCCACATATGATGGAATACATCCAACCTTTGCTTAACATGAAGTTCTCCAGTTCCATCCATTTACCTACAAACAGCATAATTTCATTCTTCTTTATGGCTGAATAAAACTCCATTGTGTATTATATATCATGTTTTCTTAATCTATTCATCAGCAGTGGGCATCTGGGCTACTTCCAAAGCTTGGCTATTATAATAGTGCTTCAATAAACCTGGGTGTGCAAATGACTCTATCATATCCTGGAGCACATTCCAGTGGAAATGTGCACAGGGGTGGCATCTCTGGATCGTATGGTAGTTCTAATTTTAACATTTTGAATGACATCCATATTGCTTTCCATAGAGGTTGCGCTAATTTACATACCAACCAACAGTGTAGAGGTGTTCTTTTTCCCCACATCCTCACCAAACTTTGTTGTTGTTTGTGTTATTGATGATAGTCATTTTGATCGGGATGAGGTGGAATCTTAATGTAGTTTTGATTTGAATTTCTTTTTTGGCCAAGTTTGTTGAGCATTTGTACTTCTTTTGAGAATTGTCTGTTCAGTTCATTTGCCCATTTATTCAGTTAGTTGTTGATTCTTTGAGAGGTTAGTTTTTTGAGCTCCCTATATATTCTGGTTATTAATCCCTTGTCAGATGTATAGCCAGCAAAGATTTTCTCCCATTCTGTAGGCTGTCTCTTCACTCGTGAGTGTTTCCTTGTCCCCTTCTCTTAATTACTGTATTGGAGTTCCATTCCTAGTTATTACCTATGCCTACGTGGTCTGGCATGTTCCTTATTTTTTTTCTTGCATTAATTTCATTGTTTCAGATCTTATATTAAAATCTATAACCCATTTTGAATTGATTCTAGTACAAGGTGAGAGACTGGGATCTAGTTTCAGTCTTCTGCAGGTAGAAATCCAGTTCTCCCAGCACCAGGTTGAAGAGGCTGTCTTCTCCAATGCATATTTTGAACATCTTTGTCAATGGCTGTAGTTAAGTTGGTTTGTGTCAGGATCTTCTGTTCTATTCCATTGGTCTTCATGTCTGTTTTTATGCCAGTACCATGCTATTTTTATTACTATGGCTCTGTAGTATAGTTTGAAGTAGGTACTGTGATACCTCCAGCATTTTCTATTGGCTCAGAATTGCTTTGTCTACTTGAGGTCTTTTGTGCTTCAATATGAACTTTAAGATTGACTTTTCTTGTTGACACTATTCCAGGAATGTTGAGAGGGAGGATAAAGGAAATAATGAAGTTGGTGAATTCAATTATGATATACTGTAAGAACTTTTGTAAATGTCACAATGGACCCCCACTACAACAATAATAAAAATAAATAAATTAAAAGAAGAATGTCATTGAAATTTTGATAGGGATTACATTGAGCGTGTAGATTGCTTTTGGTAGGATGGTCATTTTCACAATATTGATTGTGCCAGTCCTTGAGCATGGGATGCTCTTCCATCTTCTCATGTCTTCACTGGTTTCTTTCTTTAGTCACTTGTAATTTTCAATGTATAGATCGGTCACCTCTTTTGTTAAGTTTATTCCAAGGTATTTTAATTTTTGTAAATGATAAAGCTATTGTGAGTGATATTTCCTTGATTTTTTTCTCAGGCTGTTCATTATTTGTGCATACAGATGCTACTGTTTTTTGTGTATTGATTTTGTATCCTACTACTTTGCTGAAAATGTTTATGAGATCTAAGAGTTTTTTTATTGAGTTTTTAGTGTCTTTCAAGTATAGTATCATCGCAAATAGGGAAAATTAGACTTCTTCACTTTTGAATCCTTTGTATTTCTTTCTCTTATCTTAATACTCTGCTTAGGAATTCCAGCATAGAATAATTACAAAGATCTTTGCAATTGCCTATAAGATCCTACAAAGTCTGGTTTCTGTCTATGTATTGAAGTCATCTCTTACCAGATATCACCTGTGCAGCACAGTACAGGTGCACTGGGATTGTTGCTATTCATTAAATGCCACAACTTTATTTCCTTACTGAAGGCTTTGCATTTGTAGCTTTAACTTCCCAAAATAATCTTACCTCAAGTTTTAATTTGATTTATTTATTTCTCAGATATTCCTTAGATATTTCTTTAGATATTTTATTTAAATTTGATATTTTATTCAGATGTTTGCTTAATCATTAACTTCTTAAAGAAGTCTTACCTAACTAAACAATTGAAATAGCCTATATTTTCTATCAATTTATACTGTTTTCCTGATCTTTAATCTTTATAACTACCTGAATGTTATTAAAGACAGCATTTTATTTGTTTATTATCTGAAACACACTATCTTATTAGTTTCTTAAAATAGGCACTCTTTGATCTGGACCACCACTCAAATTCTTACTCAGGTGCTCAGAATGTAAGAATGGGTTTTTAAAAAATTTAATAAAACCGTTAATTAATGAACTGTTAATATTGTATCTTTTCCATTAATATAAGCAAACAATATGCTGTTCCATAGCCATATGTAGAATTTAATAACTCCAATTTTGTAAGAAAAATTATTATCTGTTCTTTTCTAGCCTTATCATCCTTTAATTTACTTTAAATATTATCTATAAGTCTCTGTTAACCCCTTTAATATTCTTGGCTTCCTTATATTCTTCTTCTTAGGATTCATATTTAAATATAAGCCTTATACTCTTGAGAGTTTGAGGATCTATTTCTATATGGATCAATGTTCTTATTACAGGGATTCATATTGTAACAGTCTAACTTGCCAGGTGCTAAAATTACCTTACAACTGTCAAGTGGTTACAAACTATTGTTTAGTATTCTATCTAAAGAGACACTACTTATAACATATCACAACTTCAGAAAGCCTAAAAGAGTGGAGCTCAGCTTGCCCTTATACTAATTGCCCTCCCATGATGCAGCATTTTTATTCACATACACAATTATTTTAAATGTTAATGTGAAAATTCAAATATCCTCCAGACACTATTGCTGCCTTCTAGTATTACTTTGTTTTTTTTTTGTTGTTGTTGTTGGATAAATTCAAGCATAGACATTTTTGCTTTGTTCTTTTCCATTTCTAGTCTTTTTTTTATAACTTCAATTCAATGTCCTCATGTTTCTGATGTCTTCTGATATCTGCCGCCTCATGTGTTATTATCTTTTCCATAGATATGTATATATATTGATATTTACATTTTCTTGAATGTTTGACTTCTGTTTCTTCTTTGTTTCTAATTCAATTGATACATGCTAATGAAGAAGACAAAAAAATAACCAATCACATTGTGTTTGGTTGTGGCTTACTTTATGAAGCTCCCCTCTTCAACCCTGCATTACTTAAATACAAATATTCAAATACAGAAACAGTGGAGAATTCTGCAGAAACTTACTTGAGGTTCTTCATATGACAATAAATAACACAGAAAACAATGTAGCTAACTGTTTTTTCAGTTCCTGCCGAAGTTGTTTTATAATTTGTATTAGTCTAGATGCAAGGGAAAGAAGTTATTAATTAAGTACACTGAGTATTTGGGGCACTAGAATCTATTTATCACAGGGAAACTATTATAAACATTTTTCTTTGACTTTTGGCATACTTTTTAATTATAAGGTTAGAAGGAAATTCAGAAAAGTAAACATTCATCATTGTATACATTTATCTTTCACATCCATTTTGATCAATGTACTTAATACACAAAATAATATCTTCATCTATATTTTAAAGATTTGTGTTTATATACAAAATTGAATTGAAAATTCTACTAATCTTTATATAAATTACAACTACTAATACAAATTGTTTGAACAAGTTAATAAAAATTCTAATTTTATTTTCCTTTTTTAATGAGGCAAAAATTCAATAAAAATATCTTGAGTCCCTCCCAATGTACTCTTTAGGAAGACAACGTTAGGGTCATAAAAATGATTAGACACAGATGCACAGTCAAGGAGCCTTGTATTAAGTGAGCATTTCTCATCTTCAGAAATATAGTCACAGCTGACTTACCAATATGGGCCATAAGAAAAATTTAAACTCAGAACCTTTTTCCCTCCTCCTTTTCATTGGTTCAAGTGTTGAAGAATCATACCACTTACTATGTAATAATAATAGTAATAGTAACAACAATAATAATAGCAATTAACACTTACTGATCTCTTTATTGTTTCTGCATACATATTTGTTTAAATGAGTCTCACCCTGAGAAGATGTCTAGTTATTATGACTTTAACTTACTTTAATGCCTTACACATCACTCTGGAGAATTAAAAAGGAAAGAATTAAAAGAAAGAAAGAAACTAATATAAGCATAATGCATGATGTATAAGGCAATATTTCTGTCAAAGGGTATATGCAGTATGTAATGCGGTTCAATAGAAACAAGTTAGATACAAATACAGAACACACATGCAATTGTAAGTTTTCCAATATTAAAGGCAAAAACAAAGTAAAATTAATTGCGTATCTTACTTGTTACAAATATCCAGATGTTATCATTTCACTATGTAATTTGATTTTAAAAAACTGAGATAGTTTGCATCCTTTTTTTCTTATTAAGTCATCAAAACATGTTGTGTATTTTACATGTTCAATACATCTCAATTCAAACCAAACACATTTTTATTGCCCAACAGGTGGTTAGTGACTACTGTGTTGGACTTGACAACTCTAAAGTGAGAATGTGTTGGAAAAATTGAATTCATCATTCACTCAATAAGTCATATTTCACATCAAAACAAATATGATTTGTATGTCACTATATTATATATTAGGTGGTAGTATGAAGGTGGGTGATTTTAGGTATGTGGATTGATGTGTATGCACATCAGTAAGTATGTATACATATATGTATATGTATGCATATTTATATATATGTATACACATAATGTTTTCATAAGTGAAAACCCAAACTTCATGTAGTACACTCAGAAAATTCAGGAAAATATTTTTGAAAAGGAAAAGATACACAATCGATCTAGAAAGTGTCATATGTTGATTTTCATCACAATGTCCATATTTCTGATTTTACAAGTTAGTTTAACCATGTATATTTTTCCTTAGTTGGTGAGATTAGATCAGTATTTTCATCCCCAGCTCCTCAGAATATTAGGCAATATATGAAGCTATCCAAAATTGTCAAGATTTAGGAAAGGCTTACTGTCATTGTTGGATCAAAGATAGAGACAAGGCTAAATTTCCTACAATACCTTGAACAGAGTTTTGTTAGCAGGGAGTGCTGAAATCAGAAATGTCTGGCCTAAGTTTGAAAAGTACTGAGATGAAAATGCCTTGATTTAGACTCAATGTACTATTTAAGGAAATTTTCAATTTTTAAAATGATCAATTGTTTAAAAGGCGAGAACATAACTCATAGCTTATTAGCAATTTGCCTAAAATCCCAATAACTATTAAGTGGCAGAAACATGGTAAAACCCAGGTCTTCCTGAGTCATATCTAGGGCTCTTACATCTATTCTGTCTTTGTTGATGATATTTCTTTTGTTTCATTTTTATTTGCTTTGTTTTTAATTTTCAGTCTTTTACTAATCTGTAGTTTTGTGAAATCCAAAAAGAATGAATGACTTGGAAAATAAAACAGAAATAATTCAAAATATATCTCTCCCAAATTTTTATGATTAGACACATCAGACACTATTAACCTGTTCAAGAGTTGTAAGAACTTTTAAAGGTTTATTTGGTACTCTAGATTTATGTACTTCTCTCATCACTGACCAACATAAGTTTCAAGGGCAGAATAAGCTTCAAACTTATTTATGATTTAAGTAGCATTGCAATAAGCACACTAGATATTAGGCTTCTCTTAAAATTAAGAACAAATGTTAAAGATTACTTAATCAAGTTCAGTTTTTATTAATGAAACCTCAATATTCACAATTCCTCAACTGACTCAAAACCTATTTATTTTTCCTCCAGGGGAAAAATGAAGAAAAGAATTTATGTCAACATAAGACATATTGCTATATATAAAATATATAATTTTCCAAAGAATATCACCTCTTCTAGGAGCAAAAAATGTTTTAAAAATGAGCAAAAATTGTTTGTGAAATAGTTAGCTTTAAAAATGGAAGAACACTGAGCAATACTTCTAGAAAAAACAATTGCCAATAATCAGTGATGCAATGCTTATTTTAATTGCAATGTAGATGCTTTATATTCATATTTTATTCTAGTTAGGAACATAAATGTCATGTAGCTGTAGTCAACATTCTTTTCTCTTAGAGATATGTTGAGTATCCATTAATGTTACTGCCATAGAAGAAATATGGCACTGGTACCTGACAAGATTCAGTAAGATGCTTCACACAAAGTTCTCAGTTGATCCTGAAAAATTGAAAAGGCCTCCTCAGCACCATCTATTGACATTATCAAAACTGTTAAATATTGTGACTTGGCCACACAAAGGTTGTTTGATTTTGTGAATATTTTTAAAAGACTATGTTCCCTGAAGGATGACTGAGTTGGGCTGAAATGTCCCCCTCCCTATCCATATAATGAAATCCCAACCTCCAGTACCTTAAAATGTGACTGTATTTAAAGACAGTCTCTTTAATGAGGCTATTAATGTTAAATAGGTCAGATGGATGAACTTTAATTCAATGTGATGGGTGTCCTTATGAGAAGAGATTAGAACACAGGCACAGTCATACTCGAAGGAAAGACCACCTCAAGATACGTCATGATGATGCCATCTTCCGCCTGCAAAGAAGATGAACTTCCCACTGTCCACTCTCTTGATTTTGAACATCTTTCTTTTGGAACTGTGAGAAAATAAATATCTGAACTTTAAGTCACCCAGTCTATGGTATTTTGTTATGACAACCCTAGCAAACTAGTTCAATGAGTGAAATATTTTTAGTAAATGAATTCTAAAAATCACTCAAGTTAGTAGTCTCCATATACTAGGAAAACATTAGCAGTAGATTAAAACCTGGTCTTGTGCATCGTTAATTAAAGTCACTAAATATCCAGAGTATATAGTGAGAAACAAACACTCCATATTAATTAAATGTTAGCTGTCACTTGACACATTAAATACATTTTAAAGTTCATTATCAACATGGATCAGTTTTCTAATGATACTTATTAGGAAAACACTGAACCAATATCGAACTTGACGAGTTCAAGTGAAATATGTAAAGAATATGAATAGGAATTTTAGCTTTCTGGATTTAACTTTGCAGTGCTAAGTGCTTTTTTATGAACAAATCTTATTTTAGAAACAGATTCTAATACAAAATTATATTCTTCCTGATGCAATATGGAAGATCTTAGTCAACATATTATCAATATATCAGAAATTATAGTACTGGGTTGGTTTTGTAGCTCACTGGTAGAACAGATGCTGGATGTGTATAAGACCTAGGCTTCAATCCTTAGAACCAAACAAACAAAAAAGCAAAGGAAGACTAAATAAATATTTCTCTCACTGAGTAATAAGCAGTGAAATTTAGATATTCAAGGGTGTAGAAAATAGAGGAAGAGCACGTTAACAACACTAATGATAACTCCACTGTCATGACCAGTGGTTTTAAATAACTGTGTTTCCTTTTTTTAAAATTTAATGTTCTATGTTGTTAATACATAGAAAATCCTAAATTTTAGTGTGAATATAATTCAGCAAAATCTGTTATAAAAACACATTTAATCTAATATAGCAATCGCTTCTCAATAAATAATTCTTACTTTTCAGGGAAAAGCTAGAAAGAGAAAACATTAAGTTAATTAATTCAAATATCACAATTTTTAATTTAACTGCCTATATTATTCCTGAATTATTCTTTTTTAAAGCATTTTTATTGAGGCAATGTATAAATTTATTCTAGCTTTTTAAAATTATTATTCATTTATTCACATGTCCATACATTGTTTGGGTCACTTCTCTGCCCTGCCCCCCTCCCACAACCTCTTCCCTCACCCCTCCTCGCTTCCAAGCAGAACCTGTTCTGCCCTAATCTCAAATTTATTGAAGAGAAGTTATAAGCATAATAAGAAAGACAAAGCATTTTTGCTAGTTGAGTTAAAGATAGCTATACAGAGAGATTCCTTGAATTGCTTCCATGTACAAATATGTTCCCAAGTTGATTCATCTCTAACTGATCATTACACTGGTTCCTGATTCCCTTCTCCTATAAACCTCTGTTACTTTAAGGTTTCTGTATTAGTTCATCTGGAGTGGGGACCCCAAACTCTTTCATGTTTTGGGTTTTCTACCTATTCCCATATCTCCAGTATGTGCTCTCCCCTTGTAATGTGACCCAAGTCCAACCGCATTTGCGCTAGATCTAAAGTCTGCATATGAGGGAGAACATGCGATTTTTGGTATTCTGAGCCTGGCTAACTTCACTTATATTATGTTCTCCAGTTCCATCCATTTACTTGGAATGATAAGATTTCATTCTTCTTCATGGCTGAGTAAAATTCCATTGTGTATAAATAACACTTTTTCTTGATCCATTCAGCAGTAGTGGGGCACCTTGGTTGTTTCCATAACTTGGCTATTGTGAATAGCGTTGCAATAAACATGGGAGTTATTGTGAATAGCGTTGCAATAAACATGGGTGTGCAGGTGCCTCTGGAGTAACCTGTTTTGCATTTCTTTGGGTATATCCCCAGGAGTGGAATTTCTGGATCATATGACAGAGTTATGTTTAAATTTTTAAGAAGCCTCCAAATTTTTTTTCATAGTGGTTGCACTAGCTTGCATTCCCACCAGCAGTGTATGAGGGTTCCTTTTTCCCCCACATCCTCACCAACACCTGTTGTTAGTCGTGTTTTTGATGATGGCTATTCCAACAGGGGTGAGGTGGAATCTTAGTGTGATTTTGATTTGCATGTCCTTTATGGCTAGAGATGGTGAGAGCATTTTTTCATGTATTTTTTTGGCCATTTGAATTTCTTCTTTTGAAAAAGTTCTGTTTAGTTCACATGACCATTTCTTTATTGATTCATTGATTTCGGTGGAGTTTAGCTTTTTGAGCTCCTTGTATATTATGGTTACCAGACCTTTGTGTAATGTATAGGTGGCAAATATTTTCTCCCACTCTATGGTTGGTCTCTTCAGTTTAGAGACCATTTCTTTTGTTGTGCAGAAGTTTTTAATTTTATGAAGTACCATTTGTACATTCTTTCTCTTAGTTGCTGAGCTGCTGGGGTTCTGTTGAGGAAGCCTACCTATAACTAATTACTTCCAGAATGTTTCCTGCTCCTTCCTATACTAACTTCAGAGTTTTGGGTCTGATATTAAGGTCGTTGATCCATTTTGAGTTGATACTAGTACAGGGTGATAAAAATGAATCTAGTTTCAGTTTCTTGCAGACAGATAACCACTTTTCCCAGCAGCATTTGTTGAAGAGGCTGTCTTTTCACCATCGTATATTTTTGGGAACTTTGTCAAAAATAAGGTGGGTATAGTTGTGTGGATTCATATCTGGGTTCTCTATTCTGTTCCACTGGTCTTCATGTCTGTTTTTGTGCCAGTACCATGCTGTTTTTATTGCTATTGCTTTATAATATAGTTTGAAGTCAGGTATTGTGAAACCGCCACCATTGCTCTTTTTGCTGAGTATTGTTTTGGACATTCACAGTCTCTTGTGTTTCCAAATGAACTTTAGGGTAGATTTTTCAACCTCTGTGATGAATGTTGTTGGGATTTTGATGGGAATTGCATTAAACATGTAGATTACTTTTGGAAGTATAGCCATTTTTACTATGTTGATTCTACCAATCCATGAGTACAGGAGATCTTTCCATCTCTGAAGTCTTCCTGAATCTCTTTCTTCAGGGTTTGTAGTTCTTCTTGTAGAGGTCATTCAAATCCTTTGTTAAGTTTACTCCTAGGTTATTGATTGTTTTCAAGGCTACTGTAAATGGAATTGTTTCCATATATTCCTTCTCAGTTTGTTTGTTGTTGGTGTATAGAAAAGCTAATGATTTTTGTAAGTTGATTTTGTATCCTGCCACCTTGCTATAGCTGTTTATGGTGTCTAGGAGTTTCCGGTAGAGTCTTTTGGGTCTTTAAGGTATAGGATCATATCATCTGCAAATAGGTATATTTTGATAGTTTCTTTACTTATTTATATTCCTTTTATTTCTTCTTCTTGCCTAATTGCTCTTGCTAGGAATTCCAGTACTATGTTGAATAGGAGTAGGGATAATGGGCACCCTTGTCTCATTCCTGATTTTAGGGGAAATGGTTTCAGTTATTCACTGTTAAGTATGATGTTGGCTGCAGGTTTGTCAGATATAGTCTTTACAATGTCGAGGTACTTTCCTTCTATTCGTACTTTTCTTAGAGCTTTTATCATGAGGTGGTTTGGATCTTGTTGAAGGTTTTTTCTGCATCTATTGAGATGATCAAGTGGTTTTGTTTTTGAATCTATTAATGTGCTGTATTACATTAATAGATTTGAGTATGTTGAACCATCCCTGTATCGCTGGGATGAAGCCAACTTGGTCATGGTGGATGCTCTTTCTGATGTGTTGTAGGATTCGATTTCCCATTATTTTATTGAGGATTTTTGCATCGATGTTCATTAAGGAAATTGGCCTATAGCTCTCCTTTCTGGAGATATCTTTGTCTGGTTTTGGAATGAGAGTAATATTGGCTTCAAAAAATGAGTTAGGCACTGTTCCTTCCCTTTTTATTTCATGGAACAGTTTAATGAGGATTGGTACTAGTTCTTTAAATGTCTGATATAATTCAGCACGAAATCCATTCCTGGACATTTCTTCTTTGGGAGACTCTTTATTGTTGTTTCAATTTCATTTTGTGTTATAGATCTATTCAGGTGACTAATATCTTCTTGGTTCAGATTTGGATGGTCATAAGTATTTAGACATCTGTCCATTTCAACAAGATTTTCAAATTTATTAGAATATAGATTCTCAAAGTAGTCTCTGATAATTTCCTGGATTTCCGTGGTGTTTGTTATTATCTCCCCTTTTGCATTTCTGATTTTACTGATTTGGGTTTTTTCTCTCTTCTTTTCAGTCAGGTATGCCAGGGGTCTGTTAATTTTATTTATTTTTTCAAGGAACCAACTTTTGTTTCATTGGTTCTTTATATAGTATTTTTTTGTTGTTTCTTTTTTTTTTCTTTTATTATTCATATGTGCATACAAGGCTTGGGTCATTTCTCCCCTCTGCCCCCACCCCCTCCCTTACCACCCACTCCGCCTCCTCCCTCTCCCCCCCACCCCCTCAATACCCAGCAGAAACTATTTTGCCCTTATTTCTAATTTTGTTGTAGAGAGAGTATAAGCAATAATAGGAAGGAACAAGGGTTTTTGCTGGTTGAGATAAGGATAGCTACACAGGGAGTTGACTCACATTAATTTCCTGTGCGTGGGTGTTACCTTCTAGGTTAATTCTTCTTGATCTAACCTTTTCTCTAGTTCCTGGTCCCCTTTTCCTATTGGCCTCAGTTGCTTTTAAGGTATCTGCTTTAGTTTCTCTGCATTAAGGGCAACAAATGCTAGCTAGTTTTTTAGGTGTCTTACCTATCCTCACCCCTCCCTTGTGTGCTCTCACTTTTATCATGTGCTCAAAGTCCAATCCCATTGTTGTGTTTGCCCTTGATCTAATGTCCACATATGAGGGAGAACATACGATTTTTGGTCTTTTGGGCCAGGCTAACCTCACTCAGAATGATGTTCTCCAATTCCATCCATTTACCAGCGAATGATAACATTTCGCTCTTCTTCATGGCTGCATAAAATTCCATTGTGTATAGATACCACATTTTCTTAATCCATTTGTCAGTCGTGGGGCATCTTGGCTGTTTCCATACTTTTGGGAGTATCAACATTTTTACTATGTTGATCCTACCGATCCATGAGCATGGGAGATCTCTCCACTTTCTATAGTCTTCCTCAATCTCTTTCTTCAGAAGTGTATAGTTTTCCTTATAGAGGTCTTTCACATCTTTTGTTAGGTTTACACCTAGGTATTTGATTTTTTTTTGAGGCTATTGTAAATGGAATTGTTTTCATACATTCTTTTTCCATTTGCTCATTGTTAGTGTATAGAAATGCCAAGGATTTTTCTATGTTGATTTTATATACTGCTACCTTGCTATAGCTATTGATGATGTCCAGAAGCTTCTGAGTAAAGTTTTTTGGGTCTTTAAGGTATAGGATCATGTCATCTGCAAATAGGGATATTTTGACAGTTTCTTTACCTATTTGTATTCCTTTTATTCCTTCTTCTTGCCTAATTGCTCGGCTAGGAATGCCAGTACTATGTTGAATAGGAGTGGAGATAGTGGACATCCTTGTCTGGTTCCTGATTTTAGAGGGAATGGTTTCAGTTTTTCTCTGTTAAGTATAATGCTGGCTGTAGGTTTGTCATATATAGCTTTTATAATGTTGAGTTCTAGTTTTAGTGCATTGTGATCAGATAGTATGCACGTTATAATTTCTATTTTCTTATATTTGCTGAGGTTTGCTTTGTGCCCTAGGATATGATCTATTTTGGAGAAGGTTCCATGGGCTAGTGAGAAGAATGCATATTGTGTAGAAGTTGGAAGAAATGTTCTGTAGACATCAAGTAGGTTGATTTGATCTTTTGTATATTTTAGATCATGAATTTCTTTATTGATTTTTTGTTTGGATGACCTATCTATTGATGATAATAGGTCTCCCACAACCACTGTGTTGGCATTTATATATGCTTTTAGGTCTTTCAGGGTATGTTTGATGAAATTGGGTGCATTGACATTGGGTGCATACAGGTTGATGATTATTATTTCCTTTTGGTCTATTTCCCCTTTTATTAGTGTAAATGTCCTTCTTTATCTCATTTGATCAATGTATATTTGAAGTCTACATTGTCAGAGATAAGTATTGCTACTCCTGCCTGTTTTCGGGGGCCATTGGCTTGGAAAATCTTCTTCCAGCTTTTCATCTGTAACCTATGCTTATTTCTGTCAGTTAGATGGGTCTCTTGTAAGCAACAAATTGTTGGATCTTCCTTTTAAATCCATTTCATCAAGTAGTGCCTTTTGATGGGTGAATTAAGTCCGTTAACATTAAGCATTAGTACTGATAGGTATGTGGTGATTCCTGTCATTTAGTTGTCTTAGTTGTTTGAAGGTTTGATTGTGTGTACCTAAGTTGAGGTTACTCTCTACTGTCTTGCTTTTTCTTTTCCTGTGGTTTGGTGCTGCCTGTCTTTTCATGGTTAATTGGGTTTCACTTTCTGTGTGCAGAATCCCTTGCAGAATCTTTTGTAGTGGTGGCTTTGTGGTCACATATTGTTTTAGTTTCTGCTTATCATGGAAGACTTTTATTGCTCCATCTATTTTGAATGATAGTTTTGCTGGGTAGAGTATCCTGGGGTTGAAGTTATTTTCATTCAGTGCCCGGAAGCTCTCACCCCACACTCTTCTTGCTTGTAATGTTTCTGTTGAGAAGTCTGCTGTGATTTTGATGCATTTACCTTTGTATGTTACTTGTTTTTTCTCTCTTACAGCCTTCGATATTCTTTCCTTAGTTTCTGAACTTGTTGTTTTAATGATGATATGTCGTGTGTAGTTCTATTTTGATCTGGTCTGTTTGGTGTCCTGGTGGCCTCTTGCATCTGTATGGGAATATCTTTTTCTAGATTTGGGAAAATTTCCATTATTATTTTGTTGAATAGATTACACATTCCCTTCGCTTGCATCTCTTCTCAAGTTTGGTCTTTTGATGGAGTTGGTGAGTTCTTGCATTTTCTTTTCACAGGTCTTGAATTGTTTAATTAATAGTTCTTTGGTTTTTCCTTTAATTCCCATTTCATCTTCAAGTTCTGAGATTCTGTCTTCTGTTTGTTCTATTCTGCTGAATTGGCCTTCCGTTTTGTTTTGCAGTTCTGTTTCATTCTTTTTTCTGAGGTTTTCCATATCCTGGGTGTTTTCCTCTTTAATGTTGTCTACTTTTGTCCTGAGTTCATTTATCTGTTTATTCATCGTGTTCTCTGTTTCACTTTGGTGTTTATACAGTGCTTCTGTGGTTTCCTTTATTTCTTCTTTTGGTTTTTCAAATTCTCTATTTTTTGTCTTGGAATTTCTTGAGTGTCTCCTGTACATTTTGGTTGACCCTATCCAGTATCATCTCTATAAAATTCTCATTGAGTACCTGTAGTATGTCTTCTTTTAAATTATTCTTGTGGGCTTCATTGGGTCCTTTGGCATAGTTTATCTTCATTTTGTTGGAGTCTGGATCTGAGTTTCTGTTTTCCTCATTCCCCTCTGGTTCTTGTACTAATTTTTTGCTGTGGGGAAACTGGTTTCCCTGTTTTTTCTGTCTTCCCGTCATTGTCTTTGGTGTTGTTACTGTCCCTGTACTGTGTGCAATTAAGTATTTTCTAGCTTGTAATAGTAACAATGGTAATATTTAGAATGGAATGGTGAGTGGAGATGGAAAGCAAGAAGTTAAAGAAAAGGGGAAAACAAATACACAGACAAGAGGGAGAAAGCAGAACAAGGTTTCAGATAAGAAAGTTTCAAAGGTATAAACAGGGAGCGTTATTGTACTAATTGAGAGTAAGCTGAACAGACATTAGAGAGACAGAGAGAGGATTGAAAATCAAAAAGTAAAAAAAATAAAGATAAGAATAAAAATAAAAAATAAGTAAATGAAAGAAATATCTATATATATAAATGAATTAAAATAAAATGGAAAATAGAAAATTTAAAAAAAAAGAAAAACCAAAAAACCTCCAAGTTCCAATGCAATCAAATTTCAGTCTTAATAATTTGGGTGTCCGTCTCAGTCTCCAGTCCTGGAGATGGTGCCTCAGATGTTGTTCTGTAGTTGTCTCATCAAAGGGGATGCATAAAGTAGAACAAAACTACACACACACACTCAAAAAAAAAAAAAACACCACCAAGTGTCCCAAGTTCAAATGCAATACAGTTTCAGTAAGTTTTTCTGCTTGCAGGTGTAATTCGGTTGTTCTCTCATCAAAGTTAGGGACAAAAAGAAAAAAAAGAGTCTGGAGACAGTTCTGAGAATGGTATCTGCGGCTGTGTCTTGCCTGCCCGCTGCTGTCAGCCTGCTGTTGCTGGCGGCGTTATTTATGCAGATCTCAGGGGTGAGCTTAGCACTCACCTGGCCCTGAAGGTTTGTTTGCTCAGAATTTTCCTGTGAGCCTCTGCTACAAGCTTTCCCCTTTCCAAGCACTGGGAAAGGTGACACTGCACCCGTGTTGTCAGGCCTGCATGTTTATTTACAGTTCGTGTGGGAGGTGGGTCTTCCCCCCTCTCCTGTGCAGTTTTCCTCCTACCGCCACTTTCACAAGCTTTCCTGCTCCTGATTACTGGGCAGTGCTGCTGCTCCTGCCAGCCACCGTGTTTGTTTACAGTTCATGTGGGAAGTGGGTCTTCCCCCCTCTCCTGTGAAGTTTTCCTCCCTCCGCCACTCTCACAAGCTTCCTAGCTCCTGGTTGCTGGGCGTGCGCCCTGCCCCTGCTCCCGCCAGAGCCTCTCTGGCCCACCTGAATTGTTTATTTACAGTCCCAGGAAGGATTCTCTTCCCCCAATCTTCGGCGTTCAGTGTGCCCCACTCTCTTTCCCGCGTGTCTTTATTGTTCTTATTGCTTATTACTCAGTTTCTCTTTTTTCCCCGGGTGGAGGTCAGTCTGTCCAGGGGGCTATGCTGCTCTGGCCCAGGCTTGTCTGTGGGAGTACCATGGTACCACAAAGCTCACCTGGTCTGCATCTTCCCAAGCCGTCTGGGCGAGGGTGACTGGCGGCCAGGGGGGCCCTCCTGGTTTCTCTGTTTAACGTGAAGTGGAGGGGTCAAAGTTATGCCTCTTCTCAGTGATTATGCCTGCAAAGTGTGTCTCCAGCGTCTCTCCAAGATTTCACTATAGGAGGCTCACTTTCTGCTTCCTCCCTCCTTGTTGTTTCTATTTCATTGATTTCAGCCTTTATTTTTATTATTTCTCTCCTTCTGCTTGTTTTGGGATTTGCTTGTTCTTGTTTTCTAGGAGTTTGAGATGAAGCATTAGGTCATTGATTTGAGATCTTTCTGACCTTTTAACATATGCACTCATGGCCATAAACTTTCCTCTTAAAACTGCCTTTGCTGTGTCCCATATGTTCTGATAGGTCGTGTTTTCATTTTCATTAACTTCCAGTAACCTGTTAATTTCCTCTTTTATTTCATCAATGACCCATTGATCATTGAGCAATGTGTTGTTAGCTTCCAAATGTTCATATTTTTTTACTGTTGTTTTTGTTGTTAATTTCTAGTTTTAATGCACTGTGATCAGATGGAATGCATGATAATATTTCTATTTTCTTATATTTGCTGAGGCTTGCTTTTTGACCTAAAATATGATCAGTTTTGGAAATTGTTCCATGGGCTGCTGAGAAGAATGTATGTTGTACAGAAGTTGGATGAAATTTTCTGTATACATCAACTAGGTCCATTTGATCTATGATGTGATTTAGTTCTTCAATTTCTTTATTGACTTTTTGTTTGGATGACATATATATTGGTGATAGGGGGGTATTAAAGTCTCCCACTGCCACTGTGTTCAAGTCTATATATGTTTTTAAGTCCTTCAGAATATGTTTGAAGAAATTGGGTGCATTGACCTTGGGTGCATGTACATTGATAATTGTTAATTCCTTTTGGTTTATTTCCCCTTTTATTAGTATGGAATGTCCTTTATCTCATTTGATCAATGTAAGTTTGAAGTCTACTTTGTCTGAGAGAAGTATTGCTATCCCTGCCTATTTTCAGGGGCCATTGGCTAGGTAAATCTTCTTCCAGCCTTTCACTCTCAGCCAGTGCTTATTTCTGTTGATGAGGTGGGTCTCCTCTAGGCAACAGATTGTTGGATCTTCCTTTTTAATCCAGTTTGCCAAATGGTGTCTTTTGATGGGGGAATTAAATCCATTAACATTCAGTGTTAGTATTGATACTTATGTGGTGATTCCTGTCATTTAACTGTCTTTGTTGTTTAAGGATTTGATTGTGTGCAGCTGAATCAATGTTACTCTCTACTTTCTATCCTTTTCTTCTCCTGTGGTTTGGTATTGCCTGTCCTTTCATGGCTTTGTTTGCTTTCATTTTCTGTGTGCAGAATTCCTTGAAAAATCTTTTGTTGTGATGGCCTGGTTGTCATGTATTGTTTTAGTTTCTGCTTATCATGGAAGGCTTTTATTGCTCCGTCTATTTTTAATGATAGTTTTGCTGGGTAGAGTGTCCCAGGATTGAAGTTATTTTCATTCAGTGCCCAGAAGACCTGACTCCATGCTTTTCTTCCTTTTAAGGTTTCTGTTGAGAAATCTGCTGTGATTTTGATGGGTTTACCTTTGTAAGTTATTTGTTTTTTCTCTCTTACAGCCTACAATATTCTTTCTCTCTTTTCTGTGCTTGTTGTTTTAATATGTCATAGGGTAGTTCTATTTTGGTCAAGTTTGTTTGGTGTCTTGGAAGCTCCCTTAAGTGAATAGGCATAGTTTTCTCTAGATTTGGGAAATTTTCTGGTATTATTTTGTTGAATATATTATGCATTCCTGTTGATTGCACCTCTTCTCCTTCTTCATTGCCCATGATTCTCAGGTTTGGTCTTTTGATGGAGTCAGTGAGTTCTTGCATATTCCTTTCACAGGTCTTGTGTTGTTTGACTAATAGTTCTTCAACTTTTCCTTTAATTGCCATTTCATCTTCACGTTCTGACATTCTGTCTTCTGCTTGTTCTAGTCTGCTGGAGTGGCCTTCCATTGTGTTTTGTATTTCTGTTTCATTCTTTTTTCTGAGATTTCCCATATCATGGGTCACTTCCTCTTTAACTTTGTCAATTTTTGTCCTTAATTCATTTATCTCTGTATTTATGGTGTTCTCTGTTTCTCTTTGGTGTTTATTTAGGGCTCCTATGAGTTCATTTATTTGCTTTTGTGTTTCTCATGTTCTTTATTTTTGTTGTCTTGGAATTTCTGGAGTGCCTCCTGTACATTTTGTTTGACCATGTCTAGTACCATCTCTGTGAAGCTCTCATTGATTACTGCAGGAATTATTTTTTCAGGGTGTTCTTGTGGGCTTCATTGGGTTCCTTGGAGTAGTTTATCTTTTTTTTGGAGTCTGGATCTGGGTATCCATTTTCTTCATTTCCCTCTGAATCCTATACTAATTTATTTTGGGGAGAAAAAATGGTTTCCATCCCTTTTTCGTCTTCCCATAATTCCACTTGTTTCTGTCGCTGCTCTAGATGTAATTTAGTATTAACTAACTTATAGTAGTAAAACTAACAAATCCAAGAAAGAAAGAGAAAAACAAAAAAGAAAGAAGAAAAAGAAAGAAAGAAATGGAGAGCCAAAGAAATCCACAGGAAGAGATGTTGGACAATCAAACAGCAAACAAGACAAACAAACACATAAAGAAAAGAAAAAAAATTCCCAGTTCAGGAGCAGTAGAATTTCGGTCTTAGTAGTTCTGGCGTTGTTACTCCTTTAGCATCCAGTCCTGTTTGTCTGTGTCTCCTAGGTAGGTTGGAGCCAGTGTCTCTGGTGGTGCTGGAGCCCTCCTGTTTTCTCAGTGTAATGTGGAATAGAGAAGTTTTTTAAGGTCTGGGGATTCAGGGTTTCAGAGTTTTGTTTTTTCTTTTTGGCTTTTTTTTTTTTCTGCCAAGTATAGCTTCAGCAGGAAAGTATTCTGTTTGGTCTGCTGAAAGTCTCCCAACCATGTTTGGTGCTGGCAGCCATTGGGCTGGTGGGCAGGTGGGAGGGCAGTGGCCCAGCGGGTGAGCAGCACCAGCATGGGAGTAGTGGCCCACCTGTTCTTTCAGTGTATCATGGCATGGAGAATGCTTCCTCAGGATAGGGGTTCAGGGTGCTGAAGTTTCAGCTCTCCCTGGTGCTTTACCTCAGCCAAATGTGTCTCCAGCTTCTCAGCAAAGTCCCTTATTCACAGAGCTCACACAGTCTGTGTCTGTGTCCCAGTCTCCATTTTTATTCTAGCATTTTTAAGAATAGAAATTTGTTAATTTATCTCAGCTAACCAGAAATATACCAATCTTACAACATGAAATTTACAAATTATCTTTATTTTCCTTCATAAGTGCTACTAGATGAATATCATCAAATAGCTACAGAAATCAGACCATGTCAGTATGGCACTAGGTATCACAGTCATCCTCAACTAACTTAACAGAAATTTATTAAGTTACTTCCTCTAAATTTAGAAAAATTTACCTTCAAATATTAGGTTGTTTTAATGCAATGGAGATATTGTTCTGTGAAATCAAATTATTTGTTTTGTAAAATTTCAATTCCACTGTCAGGTGGTTTTCTGTGTTCAAAATGCCATACACTGTACATATAGACCATTTTCTATATGTGAGCAATCAACAAAGACCAGCATTTCTATAATGGGAAAATAGGAACTGAAGGCATCACATTTAAAATAAAGTTTAGAAAATGTGTTATGGTTCAGCTCCCCTTCTCCCATTCATTCATGTATTGTTCGTAAATTAATTTTACTATACTTGAACATTCAGTTTTGGAATGATATCAAAAGTTTATTAGCAATGGTACCAGTAGAATTCTACATGCTTTTCCTAAGGTAGTATAATATAAAGTAATTAAATGACACATCAATAGTAGCTTGAAGTTTCTGCCATACTAAGCAAAAGCTGTGTGATCATTGTGAAATGGTCTTAATGGATGTTCAAGGACCCCCACCTAATGCTATCTATTGATTCCAAAGAATTGCTTTGGACAGTGTATTTCAACAACAAAATCTCAACTCTTGTTTACTAAGCTCAGAGTACTACCCTAGGTTTATACCACAAAACTCAGGGTGATTTGGACTATTTGCACTCTGTGTGAGATTGCTTGTTGATGATTTGGAACTGTCCTTTTCTAAGTTGATACAGGGCATTCATTTTCTTCATTTCTTTCTACATCAAAATAGTTACATTCTGTTGTTTATTACACAAAACTTAAGGCTTCTTTTTTATCTTTTTCCATTCAAAATTATTCTGTACTATCTGTATTCTCAGTCCTGCTCCACTTCCTCATTCTCAGTAAAGATATCATTCCACCAATCCTCCCCTCTTACTTATAAAATTTCCATTCTTTCTTGTGTCTATATTTATTTCTCCAGTCATTTATTAAATCATTCATCAAATATTTCCTGGGGCAGTGGGGATACAAAGGTGATGTCTGATTGCATTGGCTTCACAATGTCTTGGGGAGCTACACACTAGCAGATGAGCAGATTCTAAAGGTGGTGCCTGGAAACATCATGTTATGGGAGAGGATATTAGAAATCTAGAATCCCTGACCCCACCAAAAGTTTTCTGAATTGGGATCTGACCAACTCTCCTGGTGATAAATATGCACACTTAAACTTGAGAAGCAATATAATAGAAAAAACGAAGAGCCTCAAAAATATATAAGCATTCTTTATTGAAAAAAATAATTTCTGTCAACCAGACTTCCAAATGACTCAGATCTTTTCATCTTTTTCCTTTGTTTCTCTCAAACTATATTCTTCTATAAACATGAAATATGCATTTCTTTCTGCATGTTTTGTTTTTCCACTCCTCTCTAAACCTGGAATGCTCTACTGCCCTCATCAAGGTCCCTCTTGAATAATACTATTAGTGGTGGTAATAATGATGCTACTTAGCTATGTGCCAAGGGCTTCTATAAAATCTTTGTATTTATCAGCTCATTTAACACTCAGGACGCTTAGGAACACACCATTATTATCCTCATCTCATACATGAGGAAGAGAGGTGCAAAGACATTAAGTAACAACCATTCCATTATAAAGTCTTTTTCTACTCCCTGAGTGGGATTCAATCCATTCTTTCTCTAAATACTCTTGGAGCTTTCTGTTGCTTTGCCTCAGAAACTTGTTACTCTTCACAAATGGCTGTTTCTGTATTTCTCTAAATACACTTCTGAAACACATTAATCTCTTTTAGGTCTTAAATATTTCCTGTCCACTGTACCTAAATTCATAAGATTTATATCACTGAGTGGGTTTATATTTATGTTGAGTATTGAATAATTTAGTATTTGTTACTATCTGGATCTAGGCATCAAATAATAGGACTTTAGAAATAGAAGAAAAAAATGTCTGAAAATGTAGTTTTCTTTGCCATGTTGTTGTGACCAGTGGCTTAGATGTTACTTTAAAAATTATTTTATTTTCTGTTTTATAGAATAAAATTTTACTTCAACCTGTTCCTATTACTTATTGTTTTGCTCCCTCATTAATTATTGCTTTCAAAATAATTTTTTACCTCATCTCTTTAGGAAATTCAACCAAAAAATTATCCCATACTCTGTGTGGCTTAACAACTCTGGCTAGAGAAAGGTAGCTGAAAGAATGTGACCCAGTAATGCCCTGCAGAACTCAAAAATCTAACTGAGAAAATGCATTAAAAAGGATTATAATGCACAAAGTTACCACAAAGGTGGCACTAACCACACTGTTAACACTTTAATAGATGCCAGATCAATATTGAAATTTGATTTTTTTTCTTCAAAGAATTTATAATTAAATAGAGGGAAGAAAAGATCAATTCTCACCAAGCACCAATATAATTATAATATTGTTTGAGAAACTCTTAAGTGTGGTTTCTGCTATTACAGAGGTTAGTGCTAGTAGGGTGGAAGTCAAGGAAAAGCAAAATAGACTGAAGAAGTCAAGGAGATGTGGAGCTTAAATGTAGCTCCTGCTCAGATACCAAGGCTCCGTGATGAGAATAATGTGAGGAGAATAATTTGAGTCCAGAACAAAATGCAGGACATTAATGGAAAAAGAAGTACATTATAGTTATTAAAATCATGGATGCTAAAGCCCAAATACTTGGGTTCAAATCACAGCTCTGTTGCTGTTTGACTGTGGGATTTTTGAGTACCCTGCTCAACCCCTTCTCTTTTACTCTCCCTGCCTATAAAATGAAGGTGATTATTGCTCAGAATGTGATAGGATTCATGTAAGAATAAAATTTGTTGATAGTTATATATTCCCAGAATATTCCCTGGCACTTAATGAGCTCTAAAAAAAATGTTTGCAGTTATCAGTAGCACTGTTGCTATTGCTATTAAACTCCAAGGACAATAGTCGGCTTTGAGCAGTGTATAGTGCACTTGTCCGATTTCAGGTAATTCAGACTCATTTCCCTCTATGTCTGAAAGCTAGATGAATTAGGAAAAATCAAAATTAAACAACAGTGCCCAACCAGAGAATAATAACTTCATTGTTTTCATCAAAATGCTTCCAACACAAAATGAGCATTTAACTCAACTCTAAAATATTTTGAAAGCATTCAAATAAAATCATTGTGCAACACATAAGCAATTTTTTTCCTGTGGCTGAGAACTGCTAATATACTTATGTCTTCCTTATTGTTTTCACGTATTACAAACAATTTTTTGTGCATATGAGATATTATTTCTTTTTCTGTTTTGTGAGTGAAAGTGAAGAGAGGAGGAAAAAAGAGGGAGGAGAAATAAGGGAAGGAGAGAGAAAGAGAGAGATTTAGGGCATGTCAAAATAGTTAGACATACTGATCATTTATTTCCCTATAGCCTCCCTGTGAAGCAGAATAGTTTCTTAACAACTGCTAACTAGCAAATGCAGTTACATTGTACATGCCTGACAATTCCTTTCAGGGTAGTCCTTTACAAAACATACTACAGATTTCGCAATTCTAATTTTAACAAAAACAAATGTGTTTTGATGGTACTTATTTATGAGAACCAAAATATCATTTTTGTCTGAATATACTTAATTTTACTATCCATATAATTTACACACCTACAACTATATATTATGCAGAAGTAGTCCTATTATGATTATGAGAAGTAATTATAATACAAAATAACAACTAATTTGTGGGTAGAATTTTATGGTTTATGTAAAATGACAGATGATAGATATATCAAAAGTTATTACAAAGAGGTTTCCTTGTCTTGGAAAAAGTTTACCATGTTATAGATAGCAAAACCCTTTCAACATTTTGCAAATGATAGCATTTTAGGTTGAGAAATTCTCCATATTCACAAATTTCCTGTTTTCATCAACTAGTCACCACTTAACTTCCTAAAGGGACTGTAACTTACCATTTTGGAGAATGTTGCAAGTAAAATAATGTTTTATTTGTGATTATTGTCTCCCATTACCTTTTAGGATGACTTGTATCATGCCATTTATGCTTTCCATATTATGAGCAACCTTTAAACTCAGTAGCCAGAGCAATAATGCCATTGATTATCGACACTGTGATTCGCCATTCAATCAGAGAAGGTTTAGTAATGCATGCGAATGTTAGTACCCATGAGAGAACTAAAAGATAAAATGAATCATGGGTCCTGCCCTCAAACAACTTACAATCCCAGAGGAGTCTAATGTTTATTGAATGTGTGTAAATGCCAAAGCGGTTCTAACAGTGATCTAAGTATGTCTTTTGATGAGAACTGTTGAAACAATTCCCGGGGGTGGGGGGCAGAAGGCTAAAAGAGAATGGTGGAGATGTTGAATTCAACTATGATATATTTGATATATCATAAGAACTTTTCTAAGTGCCACAACGTACCACCAGCACAATAAAAAAAATTAAAATGCTGTTTGTTACAGATTGAAAGAATAATTCTGATGCTTGATTTGAAGGGACTACACTTAATACTAAACTCATAGTGACAGGCTGACAACATAATAATTGGCTATAGCTCAAAAGCAAAGCTTGACTTTATATCAATCATTTATGTGTCAGTTAGTCTATTATGTTGATGACTAGGAAACGTGAGGATGTAGATTCTCAGAAAATAAGGGTTTCTCAAGGAGTGCAGAATAGGGGCCATTTATCCATTACTAAAAATTATTTTAAAACTTTAAAAATACATAGATAGCCTACATATTCACACATATACATATTTGTGCAAATGGGATATATATGTGCTCTGCTATGTTGATGAACGTCAAAATAGGAATAGTATTTTAATAGTTGTGTATGTTATATAGGCTAAGAGATTATTCTTCAGAACCTCAATATGCTATTTCCAATTCCAGTCAGGTAACACAAACATTTCACTGAATACATACTCTAAAATTGATACATTACTATTGTAGCCTATTGTTTACAAATTGTACTTTTTTAGCATCTTCAAATCCTGAAATCTTACCAGACCTTTTGCTTTCTGAATCTGCCTTCTTCAGTTATCTATTTTGCCTTTCCTTTGTTTCTCAATGGCTGTGGTGTAGCTCTCAAGGCAGGGACTCTAACTACTTTCTCAATTCAGATAGCTCTTGCTACAGAATACAATAATAGTGAGCCCTTTATCCTTGTTCCTTAAACAGCATCTCAACAGCAAATAGAGTTCACCATACCTCATTACCCAAATGAAGAAGTTTAACCAAATTTTCAGGCTGAAATTTAGGTGAAAGTAACGTGAAATTGGCACCACAATTAGGTAATTTTTTTCCTTTATTTCTAAATCTTAAATCCACTGTAATCTTATATTTTGTTTGTTTGTCTTTTGTTGAAATAACTAGCATGAGTCTAAACACAATCACATCTTTTGTTTTTATTTGAATATATATGGCACTTTATAACACTAGCTTTGTGGAACCCATTTCCCTTCCATGTTCAAATGTCATGAATATTTATGAACCCATAGATGGAAGCAGTAAAATAAAATGAATTGGCTTGAGCCAAACACTATTCTGTGATCTTTTTCAGTTCATTCAACTGACTGCTACTTGACCAAGACCTCACTCAAATGAACTTACACATTAAACTACTCACTGAAAAATTGATTTCCCAAATGTTTTCCAATTACAAAATCACATGGAGTTTTGCACAAGCATTCTGCAAGTGCAATCAGTATTGGTAAAACTTAATTTTGATTCAACATTTTAAAAATCAAATGCTGGTTTTGGTCTGTGTGTCTTCAGGCCCTCAGTCTCCCTCCTATAATAGGTTGTTGTTGTGTTCTGAAAATTTGATGCCACCTTCTTTGTAAGAGAAATTATTCTTCTCTTGGCCATGTGACTTGCAGTGTTTTCCCGCAGATTATTTTATGAGTCTATTGTCAAATGCGGCTATTTGATTTTATTTGGTCTATAGAAGCAGGCAGAGTGATGATGCAAGTGCATTTGAAGTCGAAGTTTAATTGGCTTCTCTGTATTTCTGCTACTCTCTTTCTCTCATCTTCTGCAACTGGAATAACATGTCTTAAATGCAGCTGTTCTTTTATATCTAGTTCCAGAAGAGATGATACACAGAACTAAGAGACAAGAAATGCCTAACTAATGACACTCAATATGAGTGATAAATAAACTTTTGCATTGTTATGTTATAACTGAAGCAAAATCTGATAGAATTGTCACTAAAGATGGGATTCTTTCATGAAATCAACCTAAAATATGTGGCACTGGTTTCTAGGACTAAGGGGAAGAAAATACTAGAACTGTCTTTGAATGTTTCAAAAACAGTTACATCATATGTAAAAAGAATGTAAAGTGCTTTGTAACATTCTTGCCTGTGATAACTTTGCAATGCAGGTAATGCAGGATAAATTGCAGCCTTTGTCACAAGGATTGAAATGAATAATATGACTAAGGAGATTAAGTTGTTATTAGTGACCAAGATGACCTCACTATTCTCCCTCAGCTTGAACAGACTTTGGATGGATATCCTTCTGACTATATACCTCTGGCCTTCTTCTCTCAAAATATTTATTTTATAAAATTTGCCATTATAAGTTCTTTCTCTACCCCTTAAAATACGTGTCCTTTACTTTAGGAATACACTTCTCAATGAGAGGATCCATCATTCCTTTGAAAAGTTATTATAATTAAAGACAGGACCCTATTTTTCAATCTTTATTGGAAAGTAGGTACCTATTAGCAAACACAGATTGCCTAATCACATTGACTAACCTCTCCCCCAAAGCCTACCAGTAATTTTCCATTAGTTCTCTTCATTGTTTAAAACCTGTCCTACTGTTTTCTCTTCCACAGAGTTGAGTTCAATCTTCCTAGGTGTTGCAATAGTCCTGATTCTTTGCCATGCTCTTTGAATAAAATTTTCCTTGCTTGTTTAACTCCATCTAATGAAATTTTTCTTTGGCATTATCATCACTTCACAAGGTGTTACAGGCAACGACTTGGCTTAGAAAAGAAATGACTAAATTGCAAGAAGAAGAAGAGGAAAATAGACTCCAGAAATTTCAGAGTTTATAAAGTAAGATATGAAACAGGTAAAGACCAAATACAATGTGTGGTTGTCAGTGATTTTGTTCTAAAAATGATCACACTTAATTTGCCTTTAAAACCCTTACAGTTAGAAAAAATGTCCCAAGAAATAGAAACTGAGAGTGTAGAACTGCTCCTAAAGACTGATCAACTCAAGTAACCTATAGCTTTGTTTTTCAAGCAAAATAAGTATGTCTCAAAAAGAATTGTGGGTCAATCTATTAGAAAAATTAGCCTTACTGGAATCAAACAGACACAAATCTGGCAAATTTCTTGAGTAACTTGTACTGTAATAAAAAGCTGCCAGCCTAGATGGAAAGACACTATTAAAACTCTATATGTAAAAGTAACCTTCAGTCTACCCAGTGTTTATGGTAGAATGAAGGTGGAAGACAATTTCTCAATTCCTAAAGTAATCATATCATCCAATATCATCTTTTTTCTGGTGAAGCAAATTATTGGAAAGGGAAGAACAGAAGCCATGGACCAATGAGGGAAGCAACCCTTATGATCTAGCCCTAAGGCCTAATTGAAAAACACTCCTACTCCCAAAATAAGAGACTGTGTCAAGAAGATCAGAAAGTAACTTCTATGTGTTTCCAGTTCTTGCTGCTTCTGAATTGGAGTACATAATTATTATCACTTTATCTGTATTTTATTGATGTCTCTTAGGTGTTTGAAGGATAGAGTCTTGTTTCTTTCCATTAAAGTTTTAGATTTTTGGTCAAATTTACCTGATATAGAGACTAAGGAAAGATTTTTGGGTCTTTAGCACATTGCATAGTTTGGATGGAGTTTTTCTGTTATCTTTCCCATGAAAAGATTTTGCATGAAGAGAGAAAAAAGAGGTAAGTGAATATCTGCGACCAAGAACATAGACTATGGCACATGGTATCATTACTTCCAAATGTGTTCTTCTTTATTTACCTATGAAAGGATCTTAAATCTTTTCCTATTTTCATGTAAGCTTCAGACTTTTGTGCTATGAAACTAAACCAGCCACATGGAAAATCTTGGGTATATGACACCATTGACCAATAACATGTGAGTTGACATGACAAAAGCCAGGTAAAGGCAGAAACTTTAAAAGTCACTGTGTGTTTCCACCAGCAAAGTGACTCTTTTTTCCTGTTCTAAGAATGGTGCTCCATGATTAGACTTTAGTCATGATGCCTGAAGAAAGACACATGAAGCAAAATTTTAAAACATGTTCCAAAACTGAAAACATGTAACAGAAGTAGAAATAAGCCATAGCTTTTTAAGCCACTGACAACCTCAGGCTACTGTACTATAACCTAGAAAACTGACAAGCATAGTCCTTTGCCTCCAAGACTGAAGGTCTCAAAATTACATTTCACCTGATCCCTTTCCTCCTGGTTTCTGATTAATTACTCTCAGTGGGAAGTACTTGCTTAAAATTAGAAAATAGGATAAAGATAGAATATATATCTCTGCTTCTGGAAATAGTGTTAGCTTTGATGGCTCCTTTAGTCCTTAATCATCAGAAGAAATATAGGTTCTTATTTTCCTAGGAATACCATTTTCTCTCCTCCAAACAATGACAGTGTCCGGAAATTAGAGACCCACAGAAGCCATTGCTTTTTTCTCATTTGTTTCTGCATGTCTAGGTAATCATAACAGCTTCTTGCTCTTATTATGTTCTGCTCCTAGCTCCTTCTTCTTATGCTGCTCTGCTTTCTGGCTGCCCTTAAGTGAACAGTCACATGCTTCTGCTACCATGCCATTCTGCTTCACTGTGGGCCCAAATAATGTACTCAGCCTACCATGGACTGAAGTCCCTGAAACGATGAACTAAAGTAAATCACTCCTCCTTTTAAATTGCTTCTCTAGGATATCTGTCATAGCAACAAGAAAAGAACTAATACAGTATGCTTAAATATAATTTAAATAAAACATAGTATACTGCTTAAGAGGTGAGATCTTAGAATTAGACTGCCTATTATTTTTTATAACACTTTACTATCTGAGAATTCAGGGAAGTTATTTAATCCTTTAGGACTCCATTTTCTCATCTGTAAAATGAGACTAAAAGTATCTATCTAAAGACATGCTAAAAAGTGTGTGGTATAGACTATAACCTGTAGACATGCTTATCAAACAAATCAGTAACTAAGTACACAAATACTATATGGTTATAATCAATTATATTATCCTTCTAAATTAAGTTTTGACCTAAGCAAACAATTCTCTGCTACATTTATGTCACTTTGAAATTACAAAGTCATTTTACAGTTTTTAAATGCTTAATAAGTTGTTTTAAGATTTTTAAACTTGTTCTAAAGTCTTGATGCAAATAAAATTTGCAAGTGATAACAATGTGGAGGAGCCCAAGATGGAACATGTACAATTCTTAAAATTTAATTCCATGTTGAATAGACCTGTATCACTGCTTTTGACTTCTCTGACATTCATCAAATCAATCTAATCACATCAATTATTTCATTTTTATTTTCTTACTTATTTCAACACATGAATAACCTGATACGTATCTCCAACAGTGTGAGCATCCTGATATTTCAGTCAGAATTTTGCCTCCAGAGGATGTCTGTCTATACTTAATCTTTCCTATTTCTTTGGTCTTCTAATCAAAGTTTGTTCTGAGTCTTTTAGTAATGCATCAGTCATTCTCCTTTGAAGAAAACCAGTTCATAGACAAATCCTTCACTCATCTTAGACAACTCTATGAAGAGTCACATAAAAATGGAATCCAGTTCTGGAATATCAAAGAATAGTCACGTTAAAAGAGAAATTGAGCTCCATAGAAATAACATTTTATTGAAACAACAAAATCTGAAGTCCAAGGGGAAAAATAACATTTCATAATTGCCTTGTTACCATTCAATTTATTCTTTTCAGCTTATTCCAGACCCTGTTGTTAAAGGTTTCCACAACTAATTGCTTTCACTAATGTAGAAGCTGTATATTTTATGTGTATGTGTGACTATCTCATAAAACAATTGGAAAAACATACAATACTACATGTAATTAAGCATGTGAAAACAATTTTACATACTAATTTCTATCTTCTCCTATTTATAAAGAGGTTAATACATGGAAATAACTTAGTGTTACCCATATTTGTATCCTACATTCAGTACAAATGAAAGGATATTGCATTAAAACTACTCTGCCTAATAATGCAAATAAGAAAACATTGGGTGCTTATAAATCAGGATAATTTTTTAGCATCCATTAAAGTTATATATACTTAGCCTAATCCTGTCACATATAAAGTAAAATAGTTAAGAACTTAAAAACTTTTATGTAAAATAATTTTACGGTGTCCTCACATAATTAAAAAATAGAAAATTTTCACACATATTAAGCATCTCTTTGACTGGGAGCTTATGACCTTGAAAGACACATTATTTCAACTAATGAGCAATTCCAAAAGTGTATCTTCTATATTAAGCTGAACATGATTGCCCTCTCAGTGCAATTCATTGAACCTAGATCTGTTCTCTAGAGTTCATGCAGAAAATATTAAGATACTCTTTAACAGAGAAGACCTTAAAGCAGTAAATATGCTACTTTGCCCTCCTAATTGCCTTTTTCCAAAAGGAGTGTCAGGCCACAGTTAAAGCATATATGCAGGCTTTCATTAATGAAAAAGAATCAAAGAGTGTCAATTTGATGAGCTATCTGTGACCAATTTGAATCCTTAGGGAAGATTTCAACCCTGAGCCACTGTGATTTAATTAAAATATTCTAAAATATTATTTAAATAAGCCCCCATTTTAAAGCCCTTTAAATTCACTTTTAAAGTCAATTTAGCCCTTTAGACATTTCTTAATGTTTAGCTTCCTGCATCTTTGCAGTAGTTGCTTTTTCCCTCTTTTCCTCCAGCTTTCCTCAATATAAATTGATGGAGACAGTACACATACAATATTGTAAAATGCTTGTTCCTATCTTTGGACTGCTGGCCAAGCAATTCTTTCCCATTGAACATTGGCAGTGCAGCGTTATTTCTTTTATAAATTTCCATTTTTATGAGTTTTCTTTGCAATTTGGCCTAGAAAATGGGATCCTGAGAAGTTCGAAAGGATCTAATAACCAGAGGTCTTTGGAATTTATCAAGGGCAGAAATGATGCCAACACAAATGCAAGAATTTGTGTTATTGTCCTCTTCAGAAATAATAGCACTTTTTGTGGTTTATCATTTTTGACCAGGGAAAGTAAGTAAATACATCAAAGAGGATTCTTGTGGGACATAAATATTTTTTAGTCAAGTTCAAAATGTTTATTGGCCAACACACCATCATAGTCTTCTGCAATCCCTCAAATAATTATGCAATTACATCTTACCAAAAATTCACTATAACACAGTAGAAAGACAATTACTTGTGAATTCCTGAGTTCTATTTATACAATACTGTTTATCACACTGACATAGATATTAGAGCAATCGCAGGTACATTTCAAGAGAGTTAAAGCAGACTGTTAAATCATACTCATTTGGTGTTAATTTCTGTGAGTAAAAATGTTCTATTTAACAACACAGGATGAGGGAAAGGGTGAGGAAGTGCAGTGGAGCGAGGTTAGATTGACTTAGCATGCTACTTTTATAGGTAAAATACCCAGGCAAAAATCCCTCTCAACAATGAACAAACATCTTAAATAATAAAGGACAAGAATGTAAAATAAGTCACACTAAAGGGAGGGTATTAATGGGAGTGGGAGGGTAAATAAAGAAAGTAAAGACGGTGAATGTGGTTGATGTACTTGCAATGCAAGTATGAATGTGGAACATTCAAACCTGTTGAAATCACAATAAGAAGATTATGGTAGAAAGGAGAACAATGGAGTGGATAAGCCAATTCAAGTTATGACATCTATAAGTCACAATGAAACTCCTAGCATAACCATAATAAATAAACAAAAATGTCTTTAAAACATGAAAGCCAGAAAGATAAAACAAGTCTTGTCAGTGGGTTGATTTTTAAGAAATTTAACATAAAATTGTGTATGGAATGCAACAATCAAAACCAGAGATACCCATAAATGAATGACCAAGAAAAAAATAAGATATCATTGGGTTTGTATATTTAAGAAAGGTTTTCTGAGATCTACCATTGATGAATCCAAGAAAGACAAAACTGAAAGGAACTGTGGAAAAAAGGAAACTAATGAAGGGCACAAAAAATGAAAAATTTTGAGGGGTCCTTTGAAATATCACAGGAGATTGAGATAAATTTGAGTTTAAGATATGTTTAGTGAATTAGTGAGAACAACACCTAGACATTTGTAATGAGACGATATAGTGAAGATTATTGAATTGCAAAGAGAACAAATGTGGCTCTTATTTATGAGAGAATGGGGAAGCAGTACATAGGAGAAAAGTATTCATCAGTTGTTGGACACCTACACTGATTCTTGTGATTAGTGCTATAATAAACATGGGGATGCAGGTTCTATTGTATGTTGACTTATATTTCTTTAGATACACAACCAAAAGTAGGACAGTGGGTCAGATAATAGTTGCATTTTTAGGTTTTCAAGGAATGTCCATACTGATTTCCATAGTGGCTGTAGCAATTTGTTTTTCTCCCAATTGTATATAAGTTTCCTTTTTCCCAAATTCCTGCCAGCATTTGTTGTGTTTTCTTTTTTTTTTTTCTCTAGTTAATTTTTTTTTTCTTTCATTATTCATATGTGCATACAAGGCTTGGGTCATTTCTCCCCCCTCCCCCACCCCCTCCCTTACCACCCACTCAGCCCCCTCCTTCTCCCCCCCACCCCCTCAATACCCAGCAGAAACTATTTTGCCCTTATTTCTAATTTTGTTGTAGAGAGAGTATAAGCAATAATAGGAAGGAACAAGGGTTTTTGCTAGTTGAGATAAGGATAGCTATACAGGGCATTGACTCACATTAATTTCCTGTGCATGTGTGTTACCTTCTAGGTTAATTCTTTTTGATCTAACCTTTTCTCTAGTTCCTGGTCCCCTTTTCCTATTGGCCTCAGTTGCTTTTAATGTATCTACTTTAGTTTCTCTGCATTAAGGGCAACAAATGCTAACTAATTTTTTAGGTGTCTTACCTAAAAAAGCTAAAGCTTTTATCATGTGCTCAAAGTCCATTTGATCCAGCAATACCACTCTTGGGGATATACCCAAAAGACTGTGACACAGGTTACTCCAGAGGCACCTGCACACCCATGTTTATTGTGGCACTATTCACAATAGCCAAGTTATGGAAACAGCCAAGATGCCCCACCACTGATAAATGGATTAAGAAAATGTGGTATCTATACACAATGGAATTTTATGCAGCCATGAAGAAGAACGAAATGTTATCATTCACTGGTAAATGGATGGAATTGGAGAACATCATTCTGAGTGAGGTTAGCCTGGCCCAAAAGACCAAACATCATATGTTGTGTTTTCTTGGTGATAGTCATTTTGAGTGGGGTGAGATGGACTCTCAGTGTTGTTTGATTTGCATTTCCTTTTATTTCTGTATTTGTTTGCCATTTGTATTTATTCTTTGAAGAACTATTCAAATAATTTGTCCATTTTTAATTGGATTATTTGTTCTTTGGTGTTTAATTTTTTAGCTCTTTATATATTCTGGATCTTAATTCTTTGCCCAGTGAATAGCTTAAAAGATTTTCTCCCATTCTGTAGGTTGTCTTTTCATTCCGGTAATTGTTTTAACTTGATGAAATACCACATGTCAATTCTTGTTCTTACTTCCTGAGCAATTTCCAATTGCTCCATCCAGAAAGTCATTGCCTATCCCTATGTCTTCAAGAGTTTCTCCTATGTTTTCCTCCAGTAGTTTCAATGTTTCAGGACTTACATTACAATCTTTCTTCCAAGCCTGGGTGTAGTGTTTCATGCCTATAATCCCAAGTACTCAAGCATAGAGATCAGAAGGATCTCAGTTCAAGGCCCAGCCTGAGCAAAAAGTTAGGGAGACTTCATCTTGACAAACAAGCTTGGCATATTGGTGTATGTCTATAATTCTAGCTAAGTGGAAGACATAGATAGGAGGATTGTGGTTCCAGACCAGTCTATCTGAAAAAAAAATAATAAAACAAAGCAAAAAGAGCTGAAGGCATGGTTCCCACAATAGAACACTTGCCTAGCAAGCAAAGGCCATGAGTTCAAACCCTACTACCAAAAAAGAAAAAAAAAAAAACCTTTGCTCCATTTTGAGCTACTTTTTATATGAGATGAGAAATAGGAGTCTAGTTTTCGGTCTTCTACATGTGGATGTTCAGTTTACCCAGAACCATTTCTACTGTAGGTATTGGTACCACCTTTGTAGAAAATGAAATGACTACAGTTGTGTGGGTTTATTTCTGGATCTTCTATTCCACTCTTCTACTTGTCTGTTTTTGTGCCAGTACCATGCTATTCCTGTTACTGTGTGTCCAGAGAATAACTTGAAGTCAGGTACTAAGTCTCCAGAATTGCTAAATATCTAAATAGGTTTAGAAGATGAGTGTTGGCAATAGGGAACTAGAAGAGGAAAGGGAATGTGTATCAAATTCATTCTTAATTCCAGGCATTATAAGGGCTGACAAATTAATGAATTTTTATCGTTTGTATGATATCCATATGAGATACATATCATTCCTATCTTCAGAGTGATGAGAATTTGGCAAAGATTTTAAGGAACTTGCCAAAGGTTACTCAAAATAGCAAAACTGATACTGGAATCACTTCTGGAACTGGAATCCAAACCTCAAAAGTGTTATATTATTATAATATTTAATCTGAGAAGCTGTTTTGCTTTGTTGCATCCTATTCTTATGCCCATCCTTGTCAGAACTAATTTACAATTAGAAGGAGGACCTTTAAATATCACTGAATGTGAATAATTTGGAGCATCTTCCTAGATTCTTGTGCAATGATCCTCTTTTTTTTAGAAAAAATATGTGAACCTTTTAGTTGTACCAATTGACATGCATTAATAGAAATGTAAAATATGGTGTTATTATTGAAGCTGAAGATTAAAATCCTATTTACTTACATTAGACAGTAAATTACTGAAAGAGAGTTAGTTTCTAGGAGAATATAGTTCAATTATCTTATGAACTTGAGAGCTGACAAGCTATAGCCATTCCACCACTGGGCATATTTTAGAGCAACTTAATCCCTTGTAATAAAGAAGAAATTAATTAAAAGAGTCTAACCAACTACAGAAGAAGAAGTGAAAGATTCTGAAGTTCTATGCAGGCAGGACTGGAAGCTAGTGTCACCTGTTGGATTCCATTTGCCATTTTCACTGAGTGACCATCACACATAAAAATGAATACAGAATAACTTGCTTCTTGCCTTCCTTCTACAGAGATTCAAATATGTCTATCACCACAGTTTTCAATGATCAATGAACTCTCATGTAACCATATTTGATTTTACTTCAAATCTTACTTAAGCACATGTGATTAGAAGAATATATATCCCCATCCTGAACTGGAGCTGCAAGAGAGTCAATTTGGCAAGGAAAAATTCAAGAGGAGCATTTTCAAAATATAGACAGGGTAAATAAGACATTAGAAAACTACAAATCATGAATTTACATTAAAGCCTATATCTTAATATTAGTCTGACATTATTAATATGCACCTTCTCAATTCAAATTTGTAGACAACATGCATTCAAACTAATACAGCACAACTATCCTTAATGAAAATAAAAATCAAATCAGTTCCTGACTCTATTATTTCAAGATTTCTGAGCATGGCCAACTTTTCCTATAGAACAGTTATTAAAGATTGAATGTTTTTGTTCTCCCAAAATTAATATGCTGAAAGTCTTACCTCCAATGGAATAAAACTAAATTTGGGGTTAATTGGGTTTAGAGGTGGTCATGAAGAAGGAAAATATATTATGGGATTAGCAAATTTATAAACAGAGAAAGACTGCAGCTCTCTCTCTCTCTCTCTCTCTCTCTCTCTCTCTCTCTCTCTTTCTCTTTGTATGTGTGTCTCTCTCTCTCCTGTGAGAATACTAAAAGAAGGCAGTTGTCTTCAGACATTGGATCTGAATATTTTTTATTTAAGCCACTAATCTATAGTATTTTTGATAGAGCAAGCTGAAACAAGACAGCCTTGATATTTTTTAGCTTGTGGACTAAATAAAGTAAACCTCTATCCAACATATCCTGGATAAAATGGAAGGGGAAGAGAAGGAAAAGTGAAAAGCAGCTAGATAGATAAATAGATAAGACAGATACTACATTCCTGATTTCTACAGTTGATTAAAGGACAGAGTTTTTATTGAGACTACTTTTTTGATATATGTCATTCATATTCTCTTTATTCACAGGTAGTTACTAATTCACTAAGTGTTATTTACCTGGAAAAATTACTCAAAATTCAATTTTCTTAGTAAATCCTTGGTTATCTTACTTTTATGCTGATGCTCTTACTATCCATTACCTTTTCTTAATGACATGGAAGTACTCGACAATACTTTCCTCTTTTACCTGTCATTCCTTCTTCCCAGATTGGGTAAGGAAGTATATATCTCCTTGAAGATCAAAATTAATAACTCAGTAAACACAAGAACTATTTTCTTCCTTTTTTTCCAATGGTAAGAAGTCCTTAATAATCACATAGAAGTCTCAGCTCACACTAAAATGGACCTGTGCTGTATTCTTTTTTTTTTTTCAGTTAGTTGATTTTATTTTTTTTTTCATTTTTCTTTTATTATTCATATGTGCATACAAGGCTTGGGTCATTTCTCCCCCCTGCCCCCACCCCCTCCCTTACCACCCACTCCACCCCCTCCCGCTCCCCCCCTCAATACCCAGCAGAAACTATTTTGCCCTTATCTCTAATTTTGTTGTAGAGAGAGTATAAGCAATAATAGGAAGGAACAAGGGGTTTTGCTGGTTGAGATAAGGATAGCTATACAGGGCATTGACTCACATTGATTTCCTGTGTGTGGGTGTTACCTTCTAGGTTAATTCTTTTTGATCTAACCTTTTCTCTAGTTCCTGGTCCCCTTTTCCTATTGGCCTCAGTTGCTTTAAGGTATCTGCTTTAGTTTCTCTGCATTAAGGGCAACAAATGCTAGCTAATTTTTTAGGTGTCTTACCTATCCTCACCCTTCCCTTGTGTGCTCTCGCTTTTATCATGTGCTCATAGTCCAATCCCCTTGTTGTGTTTGCCCTTGATCTAATGTAATGCTGTATTCTTGAGGACTATAAACTAGCAGATCCTAGATATACAGAGGTTTGAATGCAAACAGTATCATTAATACTTCCTCATTCATTTTTTTTATTATGGCATTAATTTTTGGCATTTTGTCAGGGAAACAGTCATGTGCTTTTCTAGAGATAGGGTCATGCTACATTGCCTAGGCTGCCTCCAACTCCTAATCTCAAGGGTTCCTCCTGCCCACGCTCCCTGTGGGGCTGGGCCTGCCTAGTTTGGGGATGCTGTCTTAATTTTGTTTCACTATTTTGATGTAAAAAGAGAAAAGAACTTTTTTGTTTATACTGTATTAAAAGTCAAAAGGTCAATGTATATTTCTTTGTCAGTTGCTGATTATATTTCTTCCCACCATATGTTGGCAATTAGGATATAACCATAGACTATATTTTTAGATCAACTGACTGCTCTGTAGAAGATTTGGGCCACACTTCATTTGTCATCTGATCCCCAGAAACATGTGAAACATAGTAAAAGTCAAGGCAGGAATTAGTGGGGTTTTTTTCAGAACCAGTGTCAATTACTAAATATACTACATATTTTGCTGTTTCTCTGAGCACAATTACCATAGGAAGTAGTGATAGGTCCCTTTGGGAAAAGCAAGGCAGAAGGCATACAGAAAATTTATGCAACATCATTTCAGACTACTTCTTCACAATTATACTGTCCTTTTCCAAACCTATTTATATCTCAGAAATTATCAAGGATCTCTGATGCAATTTATCTAGTTAGATTTCTTTTCACAAAGAAGCTTCTTCTTAGATACTTGTTTTTCTTGTGACTCGTTTCCTTTTTGTGCTAGGTACCAATGATAAGTTAGTCACAGCTAAAAATCACTATTGATTGATTAGCTCTGGTTGTCACCCTCGTTCTAAAACTATTTGTATAACACTCACTTTGCAGCTCTTATACTAGTAACAAGGTAGGTGAAATTATTCAAGTAGATTTCAGAGCCAGTGGCAGAGGCCTTTGTCACATCTAGATCCCCCCATCTTATTAAAATCATAAAGTCAATTTCAAGGTGCTACCTACTGCCTATATCCTTGATGTGACCTTCAGAACAATGAAATCCACGTTGCCCTTCATGAGGAGCATTTTCTTTGCTCACTGGGGAGAAAAAAGTGGATTGCACATGAAAAGTTTACTCAAGTATTCCTTTTTCTACAACTCTTCAAATTCCTTCTATTCTATATCAAGTAGTCCTTGTCAACACAACTTTATTTAATAAATAATAAAATTATCCCTAGCTGGTTTAAGACAAATTAATTTTGTAAATATTTTAGATATCTTGTGTGCTCTCAAAAGGGATGAAAACCCACCATAAAGCTCAGCAGTCAAATGGGCTCAAGCAATAAGACTGACATATAAAATTATGATCTGCACTCAATTACAGGTAAAGGAAACACATTTTTAGTGAAAGTATGCCCATGAACTCTTTGGAGTACACTTCTAGCAAGAAATTATCAATTATTTATCTGAAGTTCAAATTTAACTGAGCATTCTGCATTTTTTCTGGCAGTCCCGCAAACACATGGGTGCTTTGCTAATGACAACACATGTCACTACTTCTAGGCACCTGTAACAATTGTAAGTAGAAGCCAAAACCTCTACTATTATCTCCCTCAAAGAACCAGATGGATTTTACAATGCATTTGTTAGAAGATTTATTGTCTCATAATGCTCATTGTTGAATCTGTTTTGTTAGTTTATTTGACAATAAAATCTAAGTTTTATGTTGGAATTGCAGCTTCATGGGATCCTGGCAATGCAAGCTTTATATTTTTTGCTTTGTGAGGACAAGATTTACAAACTGGGAAAATTAATAAAAATAGGAAAGATATTCAAAGGTGATGGGTAGATAAATGAAGACACTACACACTGCACGTAAGAGTTAAGTCTAGATCCAGGAATCTATTAGATTCAAGTAGATTCAATTAAAGTGAAATATTTGTAACACAATAAGAAATTTATATTAAAATAATAATTTAAATGTCTCTACTAATTTTCCCCACTCTGGTAAATTATTCAGCACCTGTGGATTGTCAGTTTTCTCCATTTTGAATTATTCAATGAAGAAATATTATACCAACTTGCTGAAAATAATTTCCTAATAAAGAAGCAATTAAGTCTTTAAATGTGCTATTTTCTTCCAAATGTTCAAAATCCTTTTCTAACTAATTTTATTTTTAGATAAAGAGAATAAATTACATAATTATAGGAAAATCTTAGACTTTTCTATGTTATCTTTGTGTAATGCATGAATAATATCATATACGGAACTTTTCAAAGCAAGCCTAGAATGCTTGGGCAGTCAGAGATTCATGTCATTAGATATCAACTCACTGCAACTTTACTATTGCAATCAATTCATTTTCTTTAGCATCTTAGGGTAAAGGAGATTTTTATCTAGAATAAAGGTAAAATACCTTCTAATTTTCCCAAAATAAATAAAGAAAGGCATGCATCAACTTTTGGCTGCATATCAAAGTCCTAAAAAACTCCACTCAAAAACATCTAGACACCATAAACAGCTTCAGCAATGAAGCAGGATACAAAATCAACTTACAAAAACCAGTAGCCTTTCTATACACCAACAATGAACAAATTGAGAAAGAATATATGGAAACAATTCCATTTATTACTGACAAAGGATTAAGAAAATGTCATATTTATACACAGTGGAATTTTACTCAGCCACAAAGAATGAAATTTTGTCATTTGCAAGTAAATGGATAGAACAAGAGAACATCATCTTAAGCAAAGTTAGCCAAACTCAGAAGGCCAAAAATTTCATGTTCTCCCTCATATGTGGATTATAGACCTAAAACAAATGTAGTAATATTATTGGACATGGGTCACACACCAAGGGGAGAACACACATGGGAGAAATAGGGAAAGGAAAGGAAACCTAAAACTTGAAAGTGTTTGATGTGCTCCCTGTTGAGAAGTGAATGTAGTAATCTTAAACAGGCAGAGGTTACTATGGGAAGGAAACCAACAAGTAGCAAAGAGGTCTAGTAGAGAGGAACCAATGTCTGTTGCAATACACAAGTGCAGTTAAGCAATGCTAGGAATCTGTCTGTATAGATATCTTTATCTCAAACTAGCAAAAAGGATATGTCTTCCTTATTATCTCCTATGGCTTCTCTTCAACAAAATCAGAGAACAAGAGGGTAGAATAGGTTCTGTCCAGAAACGGTGGGGCAGGGGAGTGAAGGGATAAGTGGAACAAACAATGTATACACACATAAGTAAATGTAAAAAACAATAAAATAAAAGAAGAAAGAAAAACACTGTACAAAAATATTGGCTGCATAGTTGTTTAGGAGATACACAATTTTAGTCTAAAACTTGGTATGAAATTTAAAAGTATTTCAGGGTTCTAGGCTAGGGTCCCATGCCTAAAGTGGTAGAGCTTCTTCTTAGCAAGCACAAAACCTTGAGTTCAAATCTGTTTACAGCCAAATAAAAGTAACTCAGGGTCCAATTACAACTCGATGCAAATAAAGATAGAAAACAGTTGGACTGGGTATGGAAATGTATGTACAAGATAATGTCTCAGAAAATGGAAGTATTAATGCCTCTAAGACTTCCCTTTATGTCTGAACTACACATTTATTATTTCAAAGGTAGAGAATAACTCTGAGACCACAAAGTATGACTTGACATAACATTAATTAGATGATTATTATTAAAATATATATGAAAGATTGATTATTTAAGAATGCTTCAAATCTTGTCATTTAATATCAATAATTTCTGAAATGTGATTCTATCAAAATCTGGAGTCCACTTATTAACTTCACTGAATTTGGGCTGACTTGAACTTACTGCAGCAAAGTTCAAGTGAGAGTAACATAGGTCTAAAAGCAGTCATCAAGAGATGTTTCAAGTTCTGATGATATTCTGGCATCCATGCCACCATAATTTGAGAAAGCCAATGTGCTGGAGAATAATGAATGTAAAGACTGGAGGTGGATCATCTCAACCAAAGTAATCCTAGAACAACCATAGTCTTAAAAATGGTCAAAAGACCTTATCCCAGACTAGAAAATATACACTGAGTTGCAGATATTAAAGTTATACAGTGGAAGAATTGTGACATGTACATACCTTAGAAATACAATCAAGATAATGAATGTAACCATTGTGCTGAAATTTCTTATGCTCCTTTAGAACTCAGCTCTCTGCATTCTCAAGCAACGAAAGATCTGATTTCTGTCATGATGGATTAGGTCACATCTACTATAATTTTATATAAATGAATAAAACACTATGAACCTCTTTTTGTTTGCCTTTTTTATTCCTAATAGTTATTTTGAGATTCACCTGTGTCATCGTGCATCACAGTAGATCATTTATTGATTTATTTTCCTTATTATCTCCTTCCCATTTACTTTTGATTGAATCTGTTCTATGTCCAGTCTCTCTTAAGATAGGTGCTTAGTTCATTAGTTTGAGAACATCTTTTTTCCTGTAACATATTTAACATTATAGATTAAGCTCTAAACACTACTACATTTTCAATTTTGGTATTTTTTAAAGTTATTTCAAAATACTTTCTAATTTATCTGAGTGAGTCTTCTTTCATCTCTGCCATATCTAAAAATGTACAGTGCTAAACATGTGTGAAATTTCCAGGTACATGTAATTTATTTTAATTTTATTTCACTTTGGTCAAAAATATCTTTTTTATAATTTGAAGCCTTATAAATTAGTGGAAACATGCTTTATCCCCAAAGATATGGTCTCTTGCCTCAGCCTTCTGAGTTCTGGGATTTTCTCTTGTTTTGTTTTGTTTTTGGTTTTTTTCCTGTCTTTTTGTATTGAATATATTCAGTGATTCAATTTTATTTCTTTCATTTGCTTACTAAAAATCCTCTGTCCATTGCATTTTGGGAATGTATTTTAGAACTTTTTATTGTTATTGTACTGGGGGTACAACATGATATTATAAAAGTTATTGCAATATATCATAGGTGAATTCATCCCATCCATCATTCTCCACTATTCCCCTCTTTCATTCCTGGAATAGTTTAAACAGGTCTCATTTCTCCACTTTCATAGATGTGTACATAATATTTACACCACATTCACCCTCCTACACACTTTTTGTATCCTCCCCATTTGATAAACATACTTTACCTATCACAATCTACCTTTAAGTAATTTTACACCACTTTTTAAATACTATAAAAACTTCCATTATTATAGTTCCATTTTTTCTCTCTCATTTGTGATGTTTTTGTTTATATTTCTTTTACATACATATTTCTTTTAGAAACCTAAAATTTCCTAGAATTATTTTTGCTTGAAATTAAAGATTTATTCAAATATTTACTTTTGAAATATATTCTACAAATTCAAAAATAATACTGATTTATGTTTATCTACACATTTACCACCCCACATCATCTTCATTTCTTTGAGAGTCAAATTTTCATCTTGTATCATTTTCTTTCTGCATAACTAAGTTTCTTTTATACTAGCTGCAGCAATGGTATATTCTTGATGAGCACTTTAAGACTGTCTACATTTGGAAAACCCTTTATTTTGACTTCACATTGAAAAGATGTATTAGCTAGGTTTAGAAATCCAAGCAGAAAGTTATTATTTCTCTCCTTTAAAGTTTTATTGCCTTCTAGCTGTTCAAAAACAGGGGATGGGAGGTAAAGGGGTAAGGGAGAGTAATCGAAGGGATTGAACAGATCAAAGTAAAGTGTACCCACAGTGGGGTATACTGTGGATATACTTCAAGTGAGATACCCCCTTGAACATCAACTTAAATATTAATAATGAAAACCATGACTGTAAAATAGGCACAGTGTGTGTAGGTGTGAGAAGTATAGTGGGACTGGTAAGGTGAAGGAAGTAGGTTAAGGTGACAGTATATGGTTAATGGACTTCATATACCTATGTGAAACAGAACTAAGAAACCTCTTCCAATTGTTTTAAGAGGAGTAGGGAGGGGGTTGAGTGAGAGAGGTGAAGGGATCAATGTAAATAATGTACAATATAAGTCTAATTGGATATAAGTCTAATTGGTGTTGTCACTACAAATCCCGCTAAATAATGAAAATACCCTAATAAAAAATTCATAATAAAAAATAAAGTTTTACTGCCTTCTGTCTTGCATTGTTTCTGACAAGGAATTTGCTATTGTTCTTACCTTTGTTACTGAACAATTAATGTATCACTTTCTCTTTACTCATTATCACAATTCCTAAGTTATTTGAATGTGATCTGCCCTGCTGTTATTTACTTGTGCTTGGATTTTATTAAACTTCTGAATCTGTGAATTCATATTTTCATCAAATTTGGTGGAAAATGACTACCATTTCTTAAAATAATTTAAAAATTAGTTCTTTTCTGAGACTCATGTGATATGCTCACATTATGTACATGTACAAGCATAATAGATGTAAAACAACTGGTGAGGTGTCCATGTGCATTCAGTTGTTACAAGTTTTGTGACAGTTCACTCATTTTCTATTTTACTTATCAGTCTTTATTTCTATTTTATTTCAGGTATATTTATTTCTATGTGTTTAAAATAACTAATTGCCACAAAGTGAGTGGTAGGCTTCCCCCTCCTCCTATAAATCACATACTGTAATTAAATTCCCAATTTGATGGTATTTGGAATGGGAGTTAGGAAGTGATTGAATCACGAAGGCAGAGCCATTATAAATAGATTTTGTGCCCTTTTTAAGAGGGACCAGATAATTTGTTTGCCCCTCCCTCCAGGTGAAGACACAGGGAAGAGAAGCTGCCTATGTACTGAGAAATAGGACCTTACCAGGTACTGGATCTGCCACAGATTCACTCTGCACAATTCAGTTATGCGTTCCTTAAGTTCACTAGGTACATCTCTGCTGCAGCTATGAAATGTGTCTTCATATTTCCCTGCATAGCAAAGTTCTGGGAGAAATACTACTGCCTTAGTACATCCTGAAGTCATCAGTCTCGTGCCAATGGATCTGGACGGTGGGACCTGTGCTTGGTAAGTCTGAGAGCAGAGTATCAAGACAAAGTGAATCAGTCTTAATACTTCCTTTTTTTGTTTGTTTTATTTTTTAATTTTGTAGTGCTGAGGTTTGAACTCAGGGCTTTTCTTGCCAGGCAGGCACTCTACCACTTGAACCACACTCTACCTCTTTTTGCTTTCAGTATTTTTTGAATATAGTCTCACATTTATGCCAGGGCTGTCCTGAACCACATGCCTCCTCTTCCTGCTTCCTGCATAGCTGGGAAGAAAGGTAGGAACAGATGAACCCAGCCTTTTATTGGTTGACGTGGGGTCTCCCAAACATTTTACTAAAACTAGACTCAAATCATGATCCTTCCAAATCCCAAGGAGCTAAGCATAAACCAATGCACTCACAGATCCCAAGGAGCTAAGCACGAACCAATGCACTCACCAATCCCAAGGAGCTAAGCATGAACCAATGCACTCACCAATCCCAAGGAGCTAAGCATGAACCAATGCACTCACAAATGCTTCCATTGTAATGGAATTTTTTTCCACTGGCTTTTGTACTTCCTTGAGGCATGTCACTCCTGCTTATTTTGTATTTCTCCATTTTTGAATGGGAATGTCTGCCCTGTGCCTGTTCCACCATTGTATTTCAGAAGCATATAACTCATTTGGGTTTACAGATTCATAGCAAGACAGAAATTTGCCTTAGGATGAATTATACCTTCAGTCTCAACCTGATTTAAGACTTTGGAGTTGATATTTGAATGAGATACTGGAGGTTACTTGGATAGAATGAATATATTTCACATGTGAGAAAAACAGTTTTGGGGGAACCATGAGTAAAATGCTATAAACTGAATATTATATCTATTCAAAATTTATGTTAAAACTTAATATCCAGTGTAATGGTGTTTAGAGACAAGGCCTTTTAGAGATGATTGAGTCATAAGTGTTGAATTCTCTTAGGAGAGATTGGTGTTTTATAAAAGAGACTTCAGACAACTCCACCATGTGAGGACACAGGAAAAAGATGATCATCTATGAATCAGGAAGCCCCTTTGCATCTTCAATAGACATTGCATCTGCCATCCCCTTTATCATGAACTTCCTAATGTCCATTGTTTTGTATGCCACCTAATTTATGGTAATTTGATATCTGAATGGAGTATGCATTAGTATTCTTCAGTATTTAGTCTTATCTTTATTCTGTTTATGTTTCATCTTAGATATCGTACTTCTCATCTCAAGTAATTTGATTTGGAATCATTTTTATATCTAATTTCTCCATTTATCATGCTCATGCTTTTCTCTATTTACATGAACATATGGAATATAGTTATAATAGTTCTTCATAATTCCCATTTGCTAATCCTATTATCTCTGTCATGTCTAGATCCCTTTCTTTGTTCATGTGTGCTGATAAAACAGCATACACTAAATAGATAATTTATACTCAGAAAAAAAATTTCTCACAGTTCTGGAAGCTGAAAAGTCAAAGATAAATGCTCTGCATTTGGTGTCTACTGAAGGCCTTCTTGCTGCACCTGGCAAGGAGATGCTATGAAATCACAAGGTGGAAGACAGAAGGGCAAGAGAAAGATGAACTCTCTTCGCATAGCAAAAGAGTATGAACCTACTCCAATAAGTCCTTTTTGTAATGGATTAATCTGTTCATGAGGGCAGAGACCCATGACCTAAATGCCTCCCAATGTCACTACCTCCCAACAATGTTGCGTTTTGGATTAAGTTTCCAACATAATTCTTGGGGACACATTCAGGACATGGTATCTTCTAAGTTTTATTCTTATCATGGGTTGTTTTCATATTTTTAATGCTTCTTAGTTTTACTGGATGCAAATGGAGAATTTTATGTTTTGATATTTGTTGTTTTATATGTGTCATGTATATGAGGGTGAATGTGTGTGTTTGTGCTTAGGTAACTTAAACATTTTGAAGGTTTGTCTTGTGATTCAGTTAGCTACTTGGAAGCAATTTTATTCATTATTTCCAGGTTTGTTTATAGCTTTATTATGCAGTTCCAAAATAGCATTTAATGAATGAATAAAGAAGTATTTCCTTTCTGAAAACTCTACCAATGCTTAGTATCTTAGGAAGTCTTTTCACTTTACCTGTGTGAGTTGTGGAGATTATTATTCCCACACACCTTTCCCTGGATTAAAGTAGTTTCTTCACACACATGTAATTTATTAATACCCCCTACTTGACCATTTTCCAGTGCTGTCTGAGGCTGCTATCTATTTTCTGGTATTCTGCCCAAATGATTCTTGACAGCTTAACTTCCTACTTCCCCACATTCTGACTCTTCCTCCTTCATGCCAGGGCTGTTGAGCTCTACGTGAGTGCGCTCTCTTGTGCTTCACTGGTGGACATATGGCAGAACCCACTTCACTCATTTCTCCTTTGGTCAGGATCTCAGTCCTCCACTGCCTCTTTTCAAATACATAAAACCTTCATTTCATATTTTTTCATTTTCTTTTGGTTTTAAGGCCTGAGGGTAAATCTGGTCTTTGAAACCATCATGATCAGAAGTAGAAATCCCCTTTGGTTATTTCTTTCAGTATATCCATTTACTTGGCAGATGGTCATCAATTTTGTATTGTGAAGCAGGTTGTCTAATTTTCTACCATCCTAAAACAGTAATATCCTGAAGGCATTGACATTTCTTGTTCATTCTAATATAAATAAAGGTTATTATTTCAGTAAACATAAACTAACATGTGACATTATAAAATAAAAAGGATACAATTAACTGGGAGTATCTGTGTGGCATCTGGAATTAACAAAAGGGTGGATAACTGACAGAAATAAAGGGGACTGTGAAGGCTAGGTTGCCGGGACACATCAACATTGGTCTGTATCACATCATTGTGATTTGGTAGGGACAAAAGAGCAAGCACTTGGCTAGATAGGCTTCTGAAGTGGGAATATCCAATGGCAGGAGGTGCTAAGAATGTCTTCCTTCTCATCTTCACATAAGGTCAGTTAGTTTACATCATAGAATTCAGTTGGGTATGGGGCAGGTAACTTACATTTAGTGAGTAATACAAGAATATAAGACCCTAAGTTATTAATCCACATAGTAACCAGGTTTCATTTTATAATGTAATTCTAACTTCAACAAATAAGACAGAGAGTATCTTTTTTTACATGAGACACCACTGCAAATTCATAAGCTGCTATTTCAATGAAGTACTTTTAGCATCATTATTTATGATAAAGCAAGAAGACAATTAAGATGCTTAACATGTCGTATAAAATTTTGATGGAGTTTTGCTGTTTTGCTACTTTGGCTTCAATATTTTTAAATAGTATTTAATGGAATTTATAAGAAAGCTAGATGATTTAGATACATTTTCTTTTTCAAATGGCCTTGCTCTAAAAAGTTAAGTGACTCACCTAAGATCACAAAACTGACAAACAGGGCTGAGATTCAAATTCTTTTTTTATATCCTATCCAGTATATTTTAAAAGTACTTTTTAAATATGACTTCTATTCAGGTTTAACATACTTTTTAAGTAAAATTAATTGAAGTATAATATTGATATATAACTGTGCAGGACAATTATTTAAATTCCACATAATGAAAAATTTATAGACTAAAATTCATCATCTTTAAATATACAGCATATATTGTACAGTTTAAAGACTTTCAGCTAAATCTATACAGCCATGTAACCACCACCTCAACCAAATACAGACCATTTTCATCATTCCAACAAGAACCTTTTATCACTTGGTAGAAAATCCCATTCCTCACTCCAATTTTTGGCTACCAATGATATAACTTATTTCCTTATAGTTTTTGACTTTTTCAGAGTATCATACAAATGGAATCAGACAGTCAGACCCTGAATTCTGATCTTGTAACAGTGAGTTGTTTCACAGTTTTAATAAATACCATTATTAATAAAATTACATAGAAATATCCTGAAATATATTATAGAGAATAACAAGTATAATATTAACATACCATAAACATCTTAACTAAGTATGTTTATTCATAGAATTAAAGTTTTGTTCATAAGTCAAAATACCAATCAACATAATTTACACATGAAGACAAGAAAATCACTGTGTAATCATTCAGATGGTTACAGGGAAAATAGACAATAAGCAGAATTCATACATGCTTTAAAATATTAGCATGAACAACAACTATTAGAAAATTGGGAATGCAAGAGAACATCTTTAATCTGAATTAGAGTTTCTACAAGAAGCCTAGTGTAGAAACAAATCCCTGTTGTGGTGAAATATTCCAAGCCTTTTCCCATTTTAATGGAAGTCTTAGAAAGTACAACAGGCAAAAAAGCAAATAAACTTAAAATGTTTTGAAAACTAAAATGTCCCTATTTATAAATGGTGTATATAGAACATCCCCCCACAAAAATTATTGGTGTTAATCAGTGAATACAGTGGTTATAAGATCAACGCTAAAAACTTATTTTGCTTTACTAGCAACAGTGAATAATTATTTTTAATGATAATACTTATAAAAATATTGCCCAAACTTTTCAAATAACTAAGATGAATTTTGAAAACTAGAATATGTATTTGAAAGATAGACATTAAATTAGTCTTAAACAAATAAAGAGATATAACATTTTAATGAAATGGAATACTAGCTATTGTAAGTATATCAATATTAAAAATAAACAGTTATAAATGGATATTGTGAACTCTAACTAATTAGCCTTATATTTCACAATAACTGCAGACAGTGAAAATAGTCTAGGATTGGAACTCAAGTTAATAGGCTGTCATTGTTTTGAAATGTGTATAGTATTACTTCAATTATATCTGTGCAGTCTGTTTTATGAATGCAAGTGATCTATACCTTGTTTAGATTAACAAATAGATAGAAGAGCTTTATGTCATGCAGTTGTTTAAACTTTCCCTGTGTTGCATTCCAAAATTACATGGTGCCATATGATCAAAAAATGTTATTAATGAACACTCCACAGACAAGTCAACTTGATCATCCATCAATATTTTTGAAATTAAAAATTAGGGAACAACTGATTTGCAGAAGGATTTCTTACACAGTTGGCTAAATCATTCACATTTTTCAATATCGCCATCAATATTGTGAATAGTTCCCTTGGCGCTTCTGAGATTTTTTAAATCCCAGCACAATCTACAATAATAAATTATAAGTAGATTAGAGGTTTCCATTGTTTTGTGAAGTGTGAGAAGGGTGATTTAAAGGGGAGATAAAAAATATGAATATGTGCAATGTTGTAGGTGCCCATAGGCAGGTAAGTTGTAAGCAAACATATATATGGAAAATGAGTATTTGGGTATGAAATCCCCTCACAACTCTTCCTGAAATTCTTGGAATGTTTTTCTGGACTCCCAGGTGTAAACAAGCGCTCCTTTTATGTCCACTGCACTAAGATGAAGTGCAGTTTCTTCTGCTTTGCTTAGCTGCCTCACTTCAACTCACTAAGAAAATCAGGATCTTGTAGTGGACATGGGATTTCTTCCCAACAATATTTAATCTACCTGAAACCTGAACATAGTTTTGCCTTAAGGCAATAGAATAGGTAAATTGAGACTTTGGAACCTTTTCCGTCATAAAAATCCTACTTTAAAAGCCCCTAAAGATCACAACCAATTCTATGTACAAATAAAAATAGGAAAGATATTCCTAAATTTTAGAGTTGAAGAATATGTTGTATGCATATAACTTGTAATGACTTTCAGTCATGTTTATCATTATATATTTCAGTGATCAGATAGATTATCAATACCACTGAAAATATTTATAAATGTATATATTAAGCACTAAGAAGTTAGTTTCCAAGTGTAGCTTTACATATTATCCACTTAGGTATCAAAAGAAAAATTAAAATGCATATTTCTGACTCTCACTTCAAAATCACTGATTAAAAAATCCTCGGAAGATGAAGCCAGATAATTTTTAAGCATAGGCCTTTAAATTTGCATTTGAGAATTTTATGTGAATGCTACATTCCCTTGCAATATGCAACCAATCATACCTAACAGTGTTTTCCAGAGGAAACGTGGCTTACACATGATGTAGATAATCTGCAGTACATTAGTACATTTCACTATTGAGTTTCAGTTCACATATTCACCATGCATATCAACTTCCTTCTCTGGTAAATGGACTGTTTTGAATGTTCACAAAATATCAATGTACTCAGATCAAAATGTATTTTGTTTCAGACTACGTAAAACTATATCAGTCTTTTGTCAGTAAGAGTATTTTTCTCTTTTAGAGGAAAAAATACAAGTTAAATATAGGTTTAGTTGTGTTAATAGCTACTAGAGAAATTGAGCAAGAATTTGCCATAAAAGGGTGTTAATATCTGTCATTCTCTTCAGTTGGCAATTTGATCACTGCAATCTCCCAGTACATGTCTATGTAACAAGTTTTCTCAGTCCCTTGTTGTTGTCTTGATGAGCATGTAGGGCTTCACATACGCTTGATTTTAAATGTTATGGAGACTATTTCACAAAAGAAATTGTCACTGGTTTCTATTTAAATTGGGGTCTGGAAGGCTATGTGTAACAGCATACCTGATAATTGGTTCTATTATGAAGCACTGTCAAGGCAGATTTTTTCCAAGTACCAAACAAAATGCTTAACACTCCTTTCCAACAAAAACTGCAGCGTAGTGCTTCAGCAGCAAAAAATCCCAATTCTAACTGCATAGAGAAAATCCAATTATGCCTTATGTAATCCAGATACTAAACTGACCTCAGGATACTAGATATAAACAATGGACTGCTACCCTATGTTTGGGAGAGAAAAAGGGGAAAGGACATTTTTAGCATGAATCTAGAGTGCAAGTTAAATATTTGCATGCAAATAAACTTAATAAAATATCTTCTTAACAACTCAATATATATTTCCCTTATAAGCATTTTCAAAAAGTATGTTGTACATTTGACCCTCAGATTCAGTTTTTTAAACTTCTGAAATCAATTAAATATTATTAATAACTTCTAATTATCAGATTTCTATCAGCAGCATTAAAGAGAAAAATAAAACAATAAATGGAATTGTGTAGGTCATTGTTCCTGGGTGGACTCAGGAAAAAGAACCAGCCCCTCTAATTTCCAGTCTTCATCAGTAAAACATAGATATTAGTCAATCTTCCAGTAAAATAAAGATATTAGTCAATCTCCTTATGGAATTTTTTAGGGTTTGAATGAGATTAGAGAAGCAACAGGTTTAACAAGATCCCTATAGCGTAGTGTAAGTATTCAATAAAATTAACAGTTATCTGTTTTCAAACTGTTATCTGCTTGGTAGGATGGTTGCATCCTACCAAATCTAAGTATTTTTCTAATCCACTTATTTAACATTTCATTTTTCAGTTCTTTGCAACATGTCTCCACTCTGGTATTTTGACACAAAGATGAATGAAACACAGACCCTACTTGTCTTGGCCATGTTCCTAGAAGCAGAGCCTGAGATGGGGATTTATGAAAGTGATTTATTAAAGAATACTTTTAGAATATAATGGGATGAGGGTAGGGGGCACAAGCCAATAAAGGAAAGGAAGTATGTGTCAATAAACTGTTAGAGAAATCTAGCTTTGGGCTGACTCCAAGGGGATCTCTAAAGTAAGAAGTGTAGCACACTCTGCCCTGCCTTGAGGTTGGAACACTAGGATGTTGTACTTCACCCATGAGGCAGTTTTTCCCTTCATTTGTTCCTGACAGAGTTTTAGAATAAACTGCAGGTGGGATGGGGGAGAAGTTGAGGAGGGATATTGACTATACAATTGAAATGGTAAGAGTCTTAGGTGAATTTGATGAGGCACTCCCAACAACCTCTACTATGCTATCCAGAGAATTGGCACCAATTAGGTAAAATAAATGATCAGACAGGATAGTGATGCAATCATTTCAGTTCATTGTTAAAAATGGCCTAACAAAATGTCAGTCCTCTACAGTACTTGCACATTTTCTCAACCAGTTTTTTTTTTTACTACTAAACTTTTGCCCCTCAAAATCCTTGCCTTCTTCACCCACCTCTAGCCTGGATAAGTCACACTCTTCTTTCCAAAGTGAGTCCAAAGAATGATTTCCTTCTGTAGACTCTCTCTAATCTATATCTCAGATCTCTTTTGTGTGTGCTAATGCTACCAATGTACAAAGTTCTCACAAATGTTTGTCACACTCTACTGTAACCATCTGTTAATATTTTTGCTTTTTAAAGTAGACTGAGTATCTTAAATATAAATGTCTTCTCAAATTTTGGTAGGCCATAATAATTACATATTCTAAGTGTCTTAATAAAAATTTGGTGATTCATTTAGTGGATGAATGGATAAATGAACTAACATACTCCGTGTCGTGATTATAAATACATATTATATATATTTTTTTATCTCTCCAGGTAAACTATACTCTCAATTACATGTGAAGTGTATTTACTCATTACTAGACTGCTACATCCCTTCTCATTTTGCTTAGTGATATTCAGATAACCTCTCCATGTATAGCAGTTTCAATGCTGAAACACTGATGTCATAATTTCCACACATTTTTAATGCACCTATTAAAAGGGGTTAGAAAGAAAAGGGAGAGGTTTTTTCACTAGGACTCTCTGAGACACGTTGTAAAAGAAGAGATTAATTACAGAAAATCAAGATAACATAGAAATAAGTGGGGTTATCTAGGAAGTCATTTACTATGAAAAGAGAATAGGGCATTCTGCATGTTCCTAAGAAGAATTACTGCCCTAGATTCCCTCGAAATCCTAAACTCATTCTCAAAAGTTTATCTTAAATTAATTCCTAGTAGGTTTGTCACAGTAAACTGAGTTAAGGGTTTAGACTCATTGAAATTTATAAGAAATTCTAATAAGTTTGGATAAGAACCCTCCACTTATAAGATTGAGTATAAAGCCTATTTTCAATAAGATTATACTGTACTTCTGCTTAGGCAATTTTCATATACCATGTGTGTGATTGTTATTATTATTTTTTTTTTACAAATTTTATACTTCCCATGCAAAATTCTGACCTCCCACACAATCAAGAACACTTAGCAACATCCAGGAGTCAATGAGACATGTTTGCTATGTTGAATTGACAAGTAGTAATGAGCTTGGAAAGTGAAATTTTTAGTCATGCAGAATACTAAAAAGAAATGGAATTGAATTAGCTGTGTTTCCTTGGCTTAACAGTTCCAATTAGACTTCAAGAAGTTTCAGAAACCTAAAGAAGGCCAGGAAAAGTGGCTCATACATGTAATCACAGCTACTTTGGAGGTAGAGATTGGAAGGATGTAGTTTAAGGCCAGCCTAGGCAAAAAAGTTAGTGACACTCCCCTCCCATCCCCCATCTCAACCAATAAGCTAGGCCTGGTGCCACACCAGTCATCTCAGCTACCCAGGAGGCTGTAGGTCAGAAGATCTGTCTGAGCCTAGCCCTGAGCAAAAATGCAGAAAAAAACAACCAAAGCAAAAAGGGACTAGATGTGTGATACAAGTGCTGGACTATCTGCCTACCAAATGCAAAGCTCTGAGTTTAAAGTGCAGTACTGCACAAAAAAAAAGGAAGGGAGACAGGGAGGGAGGAAGAAAGGAAGAAAGAAGAGAGTGGAGGGGAGGAGAGGGGAAGGAAGAGGAGGAAAAGGGAGAGAGGGGAGGAGAGGAGAGGGGAGGAGAAGAGTGGAGGGGAAGGGAGGGGAGGAGAGGGGAGGGGACAAATGCTCAAACGGTTTCTTCTCTGCAAAAGTTCCTAGACTTTGGATTGCCTGTTATTCAAAATGAAACTTGCATTTTTGGGTGTGACTGATTTGGCTAAGGATTCATGCAGGTACTGAAGACAAATAAGGATGGGTTTGGTACAAGAGAAGACTTTCAGTTTTCCCTGGCTCCACTGAAACTCTGCAGTCTGAGTGCTTGTGATCATGTCTTTTTGTTTGAAGAAATATAATTAAACAATGAGAAAGGAGATGCAACCCCTTTGGTTTGGACATTATACCAAGTAAAATTCAGCACACTTACCACCTTTTCAAAGTAGCGTATGTTTGTTTCCTTTGGTTACCCACTAGCTGCAAAGAAGCTTTTAGGATTTCTGTTTTTTCTCAATGGGAAGTCTGTTTTGAACAAGTTATTCTTATCACTATCAGAAGAAGAACATTCTCTCAAAAGGATTAAAAACCCTGAAACCCAGCTCCATACTTTTTTAAATTTGAAAAATTTAGAATTTTTGGATTTTATAAAAGGTCCCCTACTATATTGCACTAGTTTATTTGCCTAATCTGAATAAAATTACATTATGTTACCTACCATATTTTTATATTTTAACATTAATTTTGCTTTTCTATAATGTGTCTTTACACATTATGCTTCTTTGTTGTATTCATCTTTATATCCTTATAAACTTTAAGTTGTCAGTTTTCTTAAAAATATTTATTGCAAATTTGCTTATAATTGCCTTATTTGTATAGATTAATTTAAACAAAGCAGGATTTCTGCCTTTACTGTATTGTCTCTTATCTGTCTATTCTCTTCTTTCTACTTTTAGCTTTTATATATATATATATATATATATATCTTTTATATATATATATCTTTATATATATATATATATATATATATATATATATATATATATCTTTTGATGTATTTTCTGGGTCATTTTAAAAATTCTTTTGTATTGACCCTTATAACTTAGATAGCAGAGCCTAATCATCTCTTAAAGGTCCCACCTTTTAATATTGCAAATGAAGGTTAAATTTTAACATGAATTTTGGAAAGGACAAACCACATTCAATCCATGTTTGAAAGATAGTTGTCAGCTTGTTTAATTATAATTGTTTACTATTTCACAGTTTTTCAAATGTATTTCTAACTGACATACAAAATCACAAAAGTTGCATATATTCACATCATATCATGCAATGTTTGATGCATGTACACAAGTGTAGTGTTTAAATCAGGGTAAACATACTTTTCTTTATGCTTTTTATTATTGAATTTTATAAGTTGTTGGTGTATTTTGGATACAAGTTCTATATCAGCTATGTTTTGAAGATATTTCCAGTCTTTATACTCTGCTTTCAGTTTCTTACTAGTATCTTTAGCAAAGAATAGTTTAATTTTAATTAATTCCATATACCAGTTTTTTTCTTTCATAAATTGCACTTTCAGTGTGTATCTAAAAAGTTATCACCAAACTAAGTGTCACCTAATATTTTCATTGTTGTCTTCTAGAATTCTTGGAATTTTGCATTCAACATTTACTTCTGTGATTTATTTTATGTGTTTTTGTAAAAGTTGTAGCATGTTTATTTACATTTGTTTCCTTTGATATGTGCATATTCCAGTAGCACCACACCACTTGCTATGAACACTATCCTTTCTCCATTGAATTGCCCTTGCTCCTTTTTCAAAAATCAATTGATAATATCTGGGAAGGTTTATTTCTGAACCCCTTATTTGGTCCATTGACCATTGATTCCTTTCAGTAGAAACAAGTTTATATTTTCTTTCAAGTTTTATAATTTTTGACAGAAGAATAACACTATTTTAAAAAATGTATTCCTATACTTTGGTACTATTATAAATGCCACTGTGTTTTGAACTTCAAATTTCAATTGCTTATTGCTGATATATAAGAAAGTAATCGTTATTTGTATATTAATCATATCTCATTCCCTTTTTATAATCATTTATCCTTCATTATATCTGAAACCTGTGTAGTTTGGTTTATATCTTGAATCATCTTTCACTGTAATCAGCTTTCTCAACTGGGATAGACCCCCTAAAGACCAATCATGAGTCTAAATTAATTATGAAAATCAGCCTGCTCAACTCAATCCAATTAAACTTAATTGCAAGTTCCCTATATTCCTAATCATTATCACCCAGGGGGAATGTTTACCTTCATATTTTTAAACAGAGTTTCTGAGCCAAATTATTTCCATAAATATGATTTTCAGAAAAGATGCTTTAGGTATAAGAAGACCAAGGTAAATCAGATTTACTTCATCAACTTAAAGTTTTTGCCAAATCTCAGAATGATTTTTGGGTTGCCCATGAAGCCTCATTGATGATGAGAAGAATTCTACCAGGGGGAGTGATATTTGAACAAACTGTGGAACAATCTAATCCAAAGAACTGAAATGCATAGAGTTACATTTATCTATTAAACCATAATAAAAAGCATAAAAGTCACATGCTAAACTTAAGTTAAAGACATTTCATGCAAATGCATTGACATAAATTACATGCATGAGACAGATTGCGCCACTTTCCTGTAGCATGCAAGTGTAATTTTTGATTTAGAAACAGAGAGCAGTACATTGCTAGCGAATTCAAAGATTGTGCAGTTTAATTTGTGAAAATAGAGGAAAGGTTAGATGGGGTTTTTTTGACTGGAAGTTAGATGAATTTCCAATCGTTGACTATCTTTAGAAAACTCAAAGAATGTAGTTTTCATAACATGTTTTCAAAAGTAACTTTCCATGATGTGACTTACAGCTCTAGAAATAGCAAGTTCTAGAGCTGAGATTTTTCTATTTGTACAGTTCTGGGGGTGGAACCCAGAGCCTCACACTTCTAGGTAAGAACTTATCCATTCTCCATTCAGCTACATCCCCAGCCTTAAGGGCTACAATTTTACTATGCTTTTTCTGAAACTTAACATTTCCCGAAGCACAAGGAAAAAAAAGTGGAGCTAGTAAGGTAGCAAAATGTTGGGACATTCTAACTACAGACAGGCAGAGAACGTTGAGACTTCCTTGTTTCTTCCCTGTGTATAGAATATTCATCAGAATTGCTGTGTTTTGGATGCCTGCTCCCTCTCCCCATAGGAGAAACAGAGTCATTCTTTCTTCTCTCATGTACTTAAAGAAGACAGGAGAACAACCCAAAAGGACCCCCAAATGCCAGCAGAGAAACTGCAAACAGAAATAGGCAGCTCATAACTCCTTACTTCTTCTATTAAAACACTCAGGTCTGGTGTCACTTGCCATTTGTGTTCATGAACATTTTATCTGAAACTCATAGCTAGAAAGAAAACAATGTCTTGTAACTTTGGTAACCAGGGTTTGAACTGTGGCAAAGGAAACTTGGGGAGGACAACTATGTTGTAATTGGATAAAAAGTACTCCACATGGCTTTTGTCCATCTGTTTTTCAGAAGGATGGTAATCACCTTACCATCACAGCAAAACTAATGCAAATGATAAAAGAAAATTCCCTTTCAGAAGATGTACATGTGGAGTGGTGACATATTCTTTATTTAAAGTACTGTGACTCAAATGCTTTTCTTATTATGTTGTTAGAAGAGTTTTTTCAATTCTTTATCCTGTACTATGTTATCTGTATCAATTCTGATACAAAATATCTGAATTTCTCTAAGCATTTTAGTACTTAGCTATTTTTAGTCCACTGTTTAGATAAAATAAGTCCATAAACCACATGAGCAGGAGTGGCTTTGGTTGAGTTCTTTCAATTTAATGCAATATCTCTTTCATCTTATCAATACACAATTACCTATCACAGGAAAAAATATAGTAAGGCATCTGAAAGCAAAGGTTTTGGGGGTCAGATGGTCTGGGTTAACATTCTATTTTGAGCTTACCAGCCTTGGACATGGGATCATTACTCAACCTTTCTGAGCTGTGTCCTTGTCTGTACAATGGGGATGACAGCATTAATAATAATAATTAATAATACCTAGCTTATATGGTCATTGTAAGGATTGAGTTCATTTATGAAATACATCTTTACACATATAATTGTCCAGTTGGTAGGAACTATATTGGTCTTGTTTTCATCATGTCCACATTATCTTGTGGGGCAAACCTGAAAGTATGTTTAAAATAAGAGATCAGAGGGTTGCGGGCATGGCTCAGTAGTAAAGTACCTGCCTAGCAAGCATGAGGTCCTGAGTTCAAACCCCAATACCTCCAAAAATAAAGATCGATTTTTTTGATTCCAAGATGGCGGCTAGAGGGAGGAAGCAGAAAGCATGCCTCCTATAGTGAAATCTTGGAGATACACTGGAGACACACTTTGCAGGCATAATCACTGAGAAGAGGCATAACTTTGACCCCTCCACACCTCCAGCCGGCACAGAGAATCTCCACTTCACGTTAAATGGAGAAACGAGGAGGGCCCCTGGGCCGCCAGTAGCCGGCGCCCACAAGGCTTGGGAAGACGTGGACCAGGTGAGCTTTGTGGTACCGCAGTAGTCCCACAGACAAGCCTGGGCCCGAGCAGCATAGCCCCCTGGACACACTGACCTCCACCCAGGGAAAAAAGAGAAACTGAGTAATAAGCAATAAGAACAATAAAGACACATGGGAAAGAGGGTGGGGCACACTGAGCACTGAAGATTGGGGGAAGGGAATCCTTCCCAGGACTGTAAATAAACAAGCTGGGTGACCAGAGAGGCTCTGGCGGGAGCAGGGGCACAGTATGTGCCCAATAACCAGGAGCAGGAAAGCTGGTGAGAGTGGTGGAGGGAGGAAAATTCCACAGGAGAGGAGGGAAGACCCACTTCCCATGTGAACTGTAAACAAACATGGCGGCTGGCAAGAGCAGCAGCACCACCCAGTAATCAGGAGCAGGAAAACTTGTGAAAGTGGCAGTGGGAGGAAAACTGCACAGGAGAGGGGGGAAGATCCACTTCCCACATGAACCGTAAATAAACATGCAGGCCTGAGAATGCGGGTGCAGTGTCACCTTTCCCAGTGCTTGTAAAGGGGAAAGCTTGTAGCAGAGGCTCTCAGGAAAACTCTGAGTAAACAATGCCTGCAGGGCCAGGTGAGTGCTAAGCTCACCCCAGAGCTGACAGCAGCAGGCAGGCAAGCCACAGCTGCAGACACCATTCTCAGAACTGTCTCCAGACTCTTTTTTTTTTCTTTGTCTCCCTACCTTTGATGAGAGAACAACCAAATTACACTTGTAAGCTGAAAAACTTACTGAAACTGTATTGCATTTAAACTTGGGACACTTGGTGGGGGTTTTTTTGAGTGTGTGTGTGTGTAGTTTTGTTCTATTTTATGCATCCCCTTTGATGACACAACTACAGAACAACATCTGCACCATCTCTAGGATTGGAGACTGAGACAGACACCCAAATTATTAAGACTGAAACTTCATTGCATTTGAACTTGGAGGTTTTTTGGTTTTTTGGTTTTTTGGTTTTTTAAATTTTCTATTTTTAAATTTTATTTTAATACATTTTTATACATAGATTTTTCTTTCATTTACTTATTTTTTATTTTTATTATTATCTTTTTTTTTTATTTTTTATTTTCAATCCTCTTTCTGTCTCTCTAATGTCTGTTCAGCTTACTGTCGATTAGTACACTAAAGCTTCCTGTTTATACCTTTGAAACCTTCTTGTCTGATACCTTGTTCTGTTTTCTCCTTCCAGTCTGTGTATTTGTTTTTCCCATTTATTTAACTTCTTGCTTTCCATCTCAGCTCACCCTTCCATTCTAAATATTACCATTGTTATTATTACAAGCTAGAAAATACTTAATTGCACACAGTACAGGGACAGTAACAACACCAAAGACAATGACAGGAAGACAGAAAAAACAGGGAAACCAGTTTCCCCACAGCAAAAAATTAGTACAGGAACCAGAGGGGAATGAAGAAAACAGGTACTCAGATCCAGACTCCAAAAAAATGAAGATAAACTATGCCAAAGGACCCAATGAAGCCCACGAGAATAATTTAAAAGAAGACATACTACAGGTATTCAATGAGAATTTTATAGAGATGATACTGGATAGGGTCAACCAAAATGTACAGGAGAAACTCAAGAAATTCCAAGACAATAAAAATAGAGAATTTGAAAAAGCAAAAGAAGAAATAAAGGAAACCATAGAAGCACTGTATATACACCAAAGTGAAAGAGAGAACATGATGAATAAATGGATAAATGAACTCAGGACAAAAATAGACAATATTAAAGAGGAAACCACCCAGGATATGGAAACCTCAGAAAAAAGAATGAAACAGAACTGCAAAACAAAACGGAAGGCCAATCCAGCAGAATAGAACAAACAGAAGACAATATATCAGAACTTGAAGATGAAATGGTAATTAAAGGAAAAACCAAAGAACTATTAATTAAACAACTCAAGACCTGTGAAAAGAAAATGCAAGAACTCACCGACTCCATCAAAAGACCAAACTTGAGAATCACGGGCATCGAAGAAGGAGAAGAGGTGCAAGAGAAGGGAATGCATAATATATTTAACAAAATAATAAAGGAAAATTTCCCAAATCTAGAGAAAGATATTCCCATACAGATGCAAGAGGCCTCCAGGACACCAAACAGACCAGATCAAAATAGAACTACCCCACAACATATCATCATTAAAACAACAAGTTCAGAAACTAAGGAAAGAATATTGAAGGCTGTAAGAGAGAAAAAACAAGTAACATACAAAGGTAAACACATCAAAATCACAGCAGACTTCTCAACAGAAACATTAAAAACAAGAAGAGTGTAGGGTGACATCTTTCAGGCACTGAATGAAAATAACTTCAACCCCAGGATACTCTACCCAGCAAAACTATCATTCAAAATAGATGGAGCAATAAAAGTCTTCCATGATAAGCAGAAACTAAAACAATATGTGACCACAAAGCCACCATTACAAAGGATTCTTCAAGGGATTCTACACACAGAAAGTGAAACCCAACTTAACCATGAAAAGACGGGCAGCACCAAACCACAGGAAAAGAAAAAGCAAGACAGTAGAGAGTAACCTCACTTAGTTACACACAATCAAACCTTCAAACAACTAAGACAACTAAATGACAGGAATCACCACATACCTATCAGTACTAACGCTTAATGTTAACAGACTTAATTCACCCATCAAAAGGCACCAATTGATGGAATGGATTAAAGAGGAAGATCCAACAATTTGTTGCTTACAGGGGACCCATCTAACTAACAGAAATAAGCATAGTTTACAGATGAAAAGCTGGAAGAAGATTTACCAAGCCAATGGTCCCTGAAAACAGGCAGGAGTAGCAATACTTATCTCTGACAAACTAGACGTCAAATCTACATTGATCAAATGAGATAAAGAAGGGCATTCCATACTAATAAAAGGGAAAATAGACCAAAAGGAAATAATAATTATCAACCTGTATGCATCCAACATCAATGCACGCAATTTCATCAAACAAACCCTGAAAGACCTAAAAGCATATATAAATGCCAACACCGTGGTTGTGGGAGACATTAACACCTCATTATCATCAATAGATAGGTCATCCAAACAAAAACTCAATAAAGAAATCCAAGATCTAAAATATGCAATAGATCAAATGGACCTAGTTGATGTCTACAGAACAATTCATCCAACCTCTACACAATATACATTCTTCTCAGCAGCCCATGTAACCTTCTCCAAAATAGATCATATCCTAGGGCACAAAGGAAGCCTCAGCAAATATAAGAAAACAGAAATTATACCATGCATACTATCAGATCACAATGCAGTAAAAGCAGAACTCAAAAACAAAAGTAAATACAAAAAAACATGCAAACAGCTGGAAACTAAATAACTCATTACTTAATGAAGAATGGATCATCGATGAACTAAAAGAGGAAATTAAAAAGTTCCTGGAAGTCAATGAAAATGAAAACACAACCTACCAGAACCTATGGGACACAGCTAAGGCAGTCCTGAGAGGAAAGTTTATAGCCATGAGTGCATATATGAATAAGACTGAAAGATCCCAAATCAATGACATAATGATACATCTCAAACTCCTAGAAAAACAAGAACAAGAAAATCCCAAAACAAATACAAGGAGAGAAATATTAAAAATAAGAGCTGAAATCAACGAAATAGAAACCAAAAAAACCATACAAAGATTTAATGAAACAAAAAAATTGGTTAATTGAAAAAATAAAGAAGATCGATAGACCCCTGGCAAACCTGACTAAAATGAGGAGAGAAAAAAATCCAAATTAGTAGAATCAGGAATGCAAAAGGGGAGATAACAAAAAACACCATGGAAGTCCAGGAAATCATCAGAGACTACTTTGAGAACCTATATTCAAATTGAAAATCTTAAAGAATGGACAGATTTCTAGATACATATAACCATCCAAAACTGAAACAAGAGGATATTAATCATCTGAATAGATCTGTAACACAAAATGAAATTGAAGGAGCAATCAAGAGTCTCCCCAAAAAGAAAAGTCCAGGACCTGATGGATTTTCTGCTGAATTCTATCAGACCTTTAATGAAGAACTGATACCAACCCTCCTTAAAATGTTCCATGAAATAGAAAGGGAAGGAAAACTGCCAAGCACATTTTATGAAGCCAGTATTACATTTATCCCAAAACCAGGCAAAGACACCTCCAAAAAGGAGAACTATAGGCCAATCTCCTTAATGAACATTGATGCAAAAATCCTCAACAAAATAATGGCAAACCGAATTCAACAACACATGAAAAAGATTATTCACCATGACCAAGTAGGCTTCATCCCAGGGATGCAGGGGTGGTTCAAAATATGAAAATCAATAAATGTAATAAACCACATTAACAGAAGCAAAGACAAAAACCACTTCATCATCTCAATAGATGCAGAAAAAGCCTTTGATAAGATCCAACACCATTTCATGATAAAAGCTCTAAGAAAACTAGGAATACAAGGAAAATACCTCAACATTATAAAAGCAATATATGACAAACCTACAGCCAGCATTGTACTTAACGGAGAAAAACCGAAACCATTCCCTCTAAAATCAGGAACCAGACAAGGATGCCCACTATCTCCACTCCTATTCAACATAGTACTGGAATTCCTAGCCAGAGCAATTAGGCAAGAAGAAGGAATAAAAGGAATACAAATAGGTAAAGAAACTGTCAAAATATCCCTATTTGCAGATGACATGATCCTATACCTTAAAGACCAAAAAAACTCTACTCAGAAGCTTCTAGACATCATCAATAGCTATAGCAAGGCAGCAGGATATAAAATCAACAAAGAAAAATCATTAGCATTTCTATACACTAACAATGAGCAAACGGAAAAAGAATGTATGAAAACAATTCCATTTACAATAGCCTCAAAAAAAATCAAATACCTAGGTGTAAACCTAACAAAAGATGTGAAAGACCTCTACAAGGAAAACTATACACTTCTGAAGAAAGAGATTGAGGAAGACTATAGAAAGTGGAGAGACCTCCCATGCTCATGGATCGGTAGGATCAACATAGTAAAAATGTTGATACTCCCAAAAGTAATCTACATGTTTAATGCAATTCCCATCAAAATTCCAATGACATTCATTAAAGAGATCGAAAAATCTACCGTGAAATTTATATGGAAACACAGGAAGCCACGAATAGCCAAGGCAATATTCAGTCAAAAGAACAATGCAGGAAGTATCACAATACCTGACTTTAAACTATATTACAAAGCAAAAACAATAAATACAGCATGGTACTGGCACAAAAACAGACATGAAGACCAGTGGAACAGAATAGAGGACCCAGATATGAAGCCACACAACTATAAGCAACTTATCTTTGACAAAGGAGCTAAAAATATACGATGGAGAAATAGCAGCCTCTTCAACAAAAACTGCTGGGAAAACTGGTTAGCAGTCTGCAAAAAACTGAAACTAGATCCATGTATATCACCCTATACCAAGATTAACTCAAAATGGATGAAGGGTCTTAATATCAGACCCCAAACTCTAAAGTTGATACAGGAAAGAGTAGGAAATACTCTGGAGTTAGTAGGTATAGGTAAGAACTTTCTCAATGAAACCCCAGCAGCACAGCAAGTAAGAGATAGCATAGATAAATGGGACCTCATAAAACTAAAAAGCTTCTGTTCATCAAAAGAAATGGTCTCTAAACTGAAGAGAACACCCACAGAGTGGGAGAAAATATTTGCCAGCTATACATCAGACAAAGGACTGATAACCAGAATATATAAGGAACTTAAAAAACTAAATTCTCCCAAAACTAATGAACTAATAAAGAAATGGGCAAGTGAACTAAACAGAACTTTCTCAAAAGAAGAAATTCAAATGGCCAGAAAACACATGAAAAAATGCTCACCAACTCTAGCAATAAAGGAAATACAAATTAAAACCATGCTAAGATTCCACTTCACCCCTGTTAGAATAGCCATCATTAGCAACACCGCCAACAACAGGTGTTGGCGAGGATGCGGGGGAAAAAGGAACCCTGTTACACTGTTGGTGGGAATGTAAACTAGTACAACCACTCTGGAAAAAAATTTGGAGGCTACTTAAAAAGCTAGACATTGATCTACCATTTGATCCAGCAATACCACTCCTGGGGATATACCCAAAAGACTGTGACACAGGTTACTCCAGAGGCACCTGCACACCCATGTTTATTGTGGCACTATTCACAATAGCCAAGTTATGGAAACATCCGAGATGCCCCACCACCGACGAATGGATTAAGAAAATGTGGTATCCCTCTCCCCAGGTGGGGGCAGTGGGGAGAAATGAACCAAGCCTTGTATGCACATATGAGTAATAACAGAAAAAAGAAAAAAAAAACTTGCACCTATGCAAGTACTTATTTCTGTGAAATGAGTATAGAAATAAAATTCATGCTGAAGCTGGAAAAAAAAAAAAGACCTGATCACAGAGAATAAAGAAGATCAATCATTAAAAAAAAAAAGAAAATGCAGTATCTATACACAATGGAATTCTATGCAGCCATGAAGAAGAACGAGATGTTATCATTCACTGGTAAATGGATGGAATTGGAGAACATCATTCTGAGTGAGGTTAGCCTGGCCCAAAAGACCAAAAATCATATGTTCTCCCTCATATGTGGACATTAGATCAAGGGCAAACACAACAAGGGGATTGGACTTTGAGTACATGATAAAAGCTTTAGCACACAAGGGAAGGGTGAGGATTTGTAAGACACCTAAAAAATTAGTTCGCATTTGTTGCCCTTAATGCAGGGAAACTAAAGCAGATACCTTAAAAGCAACTGAGGCCAATAGGAAAAGGGGAACAGGAGCTAGAGAAAAGGTGAGATCAAAAAGAATTAACCTAGAAGGTAACACACACGCACAGGAAATTAATGTGAGTCAATGCCCTGTATAGCTATCCTTTTCTCAACCAGCAAAAACCCTTGTTCCTTCCTATTATGGCTTATACTCTCTCTTCAACAAAATTAGAGATAAGGGCCAAATAGTTTCTGCTGGGTATTGAGGGGGTAGGGGGGAGTGGAAGGGGTTGAGTGGGTGGTAAGGGAGGGGATGGGGGTAGGGGGGAGAAATGACCCAAGCCTTGTATGCACATATGAATATTAAAAAATAAATAAATAAAAAATAAAGATCAAGGTGCTCTCATTATTCTCAACTTCATTAATGAATAAGACACAGTTCAGCTCTTCAAAGAATAAGAAACATTAGAGAAGCAGACAGATAAGTACTCAAATCAAAGCTACAGAAGGGACTTTGGACAGATATTAAATCAAATATGAGTTTGCAAATAGAAAGCACATTCAAAGGGATATTAGAAATCAAAGAGTGCAGGATTATTCTGCATTATTAAGCTATTTCAAGTTTGTATTTGAGTTGTGAAAATGCCAACAAATTAACTCTTGTGGAAATTGCTGGAAGTACTTTGGGACTATTAGCATTACATAATTGTGTACTTAAAGAGTAATCCGTTTCCCCTGGAGGAATAAAGAAAACCACTACAGTTAGGTTATGTGAATTTTTATTTCTAGTGGTATTAAGTTCTACATTCCGAAGCAATAAGGCACTGAATACAAACACAGAAAAGGGCAGAGGATATAGAGTAAGAAAACCTGGACTTGCTCAGTTCTCTTGTTGACTATGTCTTCAATCTTTGAATGCCCCACTCTTCTGCATTTAGCCAATAGGCCTATTAATACAAAATATTTTGAGATGATTAGAGATGATTCATGTGGAAGCTGTTTGCAAATCCAGTGTTATGTTAACTAAAGTATTATCCTTTGTAATTGAAAATCAAAACACCTAAAGACCCAAAATCACCTGTAACATCATTTTATATTGGTTATACATACTGTTTATTTTATTGTTATTAAATTCTTGTGGATTTATCTCAGTACTGATATAATTTTCTTTATTTTGAAGATAACTAGAACTCAAAGAACTTAAATGATTTTGCAACTTAGCACTTACCCTAAAGGTGCAGAGGCGAAAGTAGAAGCAAAGTTGTAAGTTGTCATATTATCAGTTGTAAACACCAAACATTTGGTCCTATATCAATTGTTTCTTTATTATTTTTGGTATTCTTTCAGATTTGTTGAAATACAAATGAGAATGTGCCATACTCATACTATTTCAACCTCTACACGACAATCAAACATGAGGCATACAGAGCCTGTGGAGTGATTATAAATTGTCAGATGGCATAATCAGCCTGTAAAGCATGTAACTCTCAGGCATATTCTACCCTTCTTTTATGTTCTTTTGAATTTTACCTTTCATGGTTACATATAAGCATTAAGGAGTGGTACTATCAATGATGAATCTGATTGGGTATATTTTGGCAGAGAAATTTAAGTTACATATGTATCATTCAGTTTAGGCTTTTAAATGTTGAAACATTAGTCTCATGACAAACTAGAATGAGTTGTCAAGGTGAGCTAGGAGCTGAAATTGAAATTAAGGAGACTTCTTTTCTAGGCCAACCTTGTTCCCAGATGTAAACTTTTAGGCCTCCATTATGACATCCTTGTTATGGAAAAACTTTAACTCCCTTCTAACCCTTTTATGATTCTTAATTCCTTTTCTGAAATAAAAGTCTCAAGTAACATGTAAAATATACCTTAATATATACTATAAAATATGCTCAACTAGGCTGTATAATATGATGTATAAACAGTTTATTAAATATTTTAATTTTTCTAATTTATGTAATTTTTACATGGAAACTTAGGTTAAACTTTAATACATATTTAAAAGAATCGATATACTATGGTTTTATTTTTTGTCTAGACATAAGTATAAATAATTATGTGGGATGAAAAACTATAGCTCTAAACTTCAACTACTAAAATTAATAAATTAATTATTGCTGATGAATTATTGATTGTGAAAGTCAATAGCTATTTCCTTTTTTAAGATGAAGCACATAAAATGTGTAAAAGTGAAGTACTTAAAAAGTGGTATATATAAATATTTAAATATATATTTATTTAAAGCAATTTCAAGTATAATCACAGAGAGTCTTTCTTTAAAATTTGAATCAAATGATATTAAATCTTTTAAGTAGTTGTAGGAGCTCAAATAGCTCCACAATGTAAGAAAAATAATGAAGAGAAATTTGCCTAACTTATATGAAATATGTTTTAAAACTATATTAATCAAATTAAAATGTAACTCATGCCTTTAATACCAGTTACCTGGGATAGGGAGATAGGAGGGTGATGGGTTCACTTCCAGCCTAAGCAAAAGAGTTAGCAAGATCTCAATCCAAAGAACAAGCTAGACATAGAAAGACCCTATCCCAAAGAACAAGTGCTATATGTCTGTTATCCCAGCTACATGGGGAAAATAGTCAGGAGGATTGCAGTCTGAGGCTAGCTGGAGCAAAAAGCACAAGTCCCTTTCTGAAAAATAACTAAAGCAAAAGGACTGGAGGAATGGGTTAGGTGGTAGGTCACTTGCTTAGTAAGTATCAGGCCTGTAGTTCAAAACCCTTGTACTGCCCATCCCCCATGACCATCAAATTAGCATAAATGTTTAAAAATGGACCTGAAATTACAAACCAAAATATGAGTGTGTGTAATGTGAACTAAGGTGAATTATAATTAATAGAAAGGAAGATTGATTATTTATACTGAGTCTGGCAAAAGGTTTATCTATCTGGAAAATGAATTAAAATCTTCAATTTATATAAAAGCAATGCTAGGAATCTCTCTGCATAGCTATCCTTAACTCAACTAGCAAAAACATTTTGTCTTTCTTATTAAGCTTATGTCTTCCCTTCAACAAAATTAGAGATAAGGGCAGAGCAGGTTCTGCCTGGAAGTCAGGGGGTAGGGGAGAGAGCATGGGAGTTGGAGCAAGGGGGGGGAGAAGTGACCCAAACAACGTACGCACATGTGAATAAATGAATAATAAAAAAAATGAAGGCCAGGAAAGTAAAACAGATCCCGTCAGTGTGTATAGCAATGGAAGTGGGGAGGGTAAAAAGAGAAAGTGAAGGATGGTGAAAATGGTGGATATATTTTGTATACATATATGAAAACAAAAACCCATTGTTCTAAGAGGGAGAAGAAGGGATCAGGAAGAATGATGGAAGGGGTGAGTCTAATTAAGATACATTATAAGCATATATGTAAATGTCACAATGAAACCCCTGTACAATCAATGCATAATAATAAAAATGTAAAACAATTTTTTAAAAAATATTCAATTTAACTATTTCCATATACAACAGATACACTGAAAACTGTACTCAAGATTTAACTGCTGATGAAAATAATTAAAAATCAAGAATACTGTGGAAATTAAGATCAAGAAGAGCTTCTCAACTAAGTCTTAAAATCCAGAGGCTATATAAGGAAAGACAGAGATTTAAAATTTAAAAAATTAGTTTTTATGTCAAATTATCACAGAAACCAAACCAAATGACATAAAAAGATTAGGATCTAGATTTGCAATTCAGGAAAGGAAAGGAAGGATGACTAATAAATATGAAGAGATACTTAAAAGTTGAGCAGAAAGACATTAGCCCAAGTATTGATGGTCAAAGCGTATGAATAGATGATTCACCGAAGACCAGTTCTAGATAGTTAATAAATATTTTTAAAGTATCTCTTCTATTGGTATATATATTAAATTGTGTATTGATAATTGTTTCATTGTGACATTTCCATACATGCAAATAATGTACTTTTATTGTATTCACCCATTCAATTACTCTTTTTTATTTTCCATCCTGGTGAACTAGCTGGGTTCAGGATGCTCTTTTTAAAATAACACTTTATTAACACAGATTAGTGGTACAGAGGGTTTCATTGTGACATTTCCACACATGCTTGCAATGTTTATGTTCATCTCCACCATCACTCTCCTTCATCTCCCTCCCCTATTTGAAATTATTTCAACAGTTTTCAGTGTTCCTTTTTCAACAGTAATTGACTGGCTTAGACTGATTAAAATATATTATATTCACAGGTGATATACTGTGGCAAAAACCATTTGAACCATGAATATGCACTTAAGTAAAGGTCAGAAAGATATTTTTAAATGCTCAAATTCACAATTTGGAAACAAAAGTAACAATGAACTACTATTTATGTTTATCAGAACACTAATCAATAAAATGATTATTACTCCTGTGAATATAAGGTACAGGATACTGTCATACATTTTTCTTACAAATAGGAATTAATAAAACCATTTTGAAAACAAATCTTACACATCAATAAATTACTGAGTAACAATAAAGAATTGAAATTTGTACATATATTAAAATCATACTTTTAAAAAGCAAAATAAGCCGAACATTTTTATATTTAGGTGTGTGTACATGTGAGCACATTTACCTATGTGCTTGTATATGACTATGCAAATGTGAAGAAAGCATATTTTGTCAGATATTAAATTTAATTTTAATCATAGTCAATTGGCTGGCTTGGTTGGGAGTCTGATACATTATGCAAGTAAGTAAATATATTGAGACTATATAAGCCAAAATAAAGGCTTTAGTTCATAATCTAAGTGTGATCAGAATCCCTTGGAAGATTTATGTGAATAGACAAGTATTTCCACATTTATAGCAAAGCCATTTCTTGCATATTGAATTTTTTCTTCTTCATTTTGGTTCTTCAAGTTCTAATCTCACCTTCTTTCCTCTTTTAATCTACATTCCTTTTTTTTCCTTGCAGTCTGTCCTATTTTTAATTATTCCATTCCTTCTTTTATCTTTCTGTTTTTCTTCCCTTCCTGTTTCCCTTTCTCTTTTTTCCTTTCCTTTCTTTTTCTTCTTTGTTCTGTCATCCCTCCTCCCTTCTCTCTTTGGTCCCTTCATCCCTTCACTTCCCTTCTCTTCATGCAAGAATCTGTTTCAGAAACAAAAAAGTCAGAGTGGTGCGGCAAGAGGACAGGTGACCCAGCAAACCAGGGGGTAGGTGGTTAGAAGTCATCCAGAAGACCAGTGATCCTTGGACCTAAGGAAGCTAAGGCAGTAAGGGAGGAGAAGGAGGAGGAGGCAGCAGTGCGCTTAGCAGCGAAGAAATGGGGCAAGGGGAAGTGGGGCATAAAAATTTGTCCCCTTATCTGCTATGGGTGCAAGGAAGCAAGTGTGTGGTGAGTGGATAAGAAGGTGCCATGAAGGAGGCACCTAGGAAGCCGCAAGAAAAGACTGACTAGGTCATGGATAGAGGTGGCTGACCTGGTTGTAAGATTAGTAACATGGAAAAACGAATGAAATGATTTTATGTAAGTAAAAATATCAACTATAATGTGAGCCATAACTTTCAATGTTAGAAAAGTATTATACAAGCACCAAAAGTGTAGAATTCTAGAAAGAAAACTGAGGTATGAGATTAGAATTACAGGTCTCAATATGTGCTTTTTATTTTTAACAAGTCTGCACATACAAACATATAAACAGTTTGAAATATATGCACAACTTTCAGTTCAAAAGAGATTGAGCATGAAAAGAGTCAATGTCATTTCCCCAGAATAGTTTTCCTGGTAATCGTAGAGACATGTTTTCTGTATTTTTCTTGTTGGAATTAAATTCTAACTGAAGTCAAATAGGGAAGAAAGAGTACAGGACAATCAAATTTTTATCTTTTTTTCTGTCATTTTCCATGTAATACTTGGGCTTATTAGAATGATGAATTGAGATTAAATATATAACTTATTTATAGTGAATTTCAAACTATGTATGTTACTTAATTATGAAATAAATATTGTCTTCTTTTTTAATCTAAAATGTCTAGAGTTATGTAAAGAGGGGTTAGTAGCCTTATATTGTATGGAAGACTAAAACCTAGAGAAGGTAAGTGATTGGATGCATACCTGCAAGTGAGGAACAGAGTCTAAGTTTCCTTATCACTAATCCAGCAACAAAATATCACATTACTTTTTTTGTTCTTTTATTTTTATTGTTGTGCTGGGTGGGGGTACATTGTAGCATTTACAATAGTTCTTACAGTACATCAAGTGTATCATACCTGAATTCAAAATCCTAAGGCCTTTTGCCTTGGGGTTTAATCCTTTTATTATTTAGTCAATTAAGCCCTTCTTTGGCAAGTATAGGGTAACTCTGATGATTTCTAATTGGCAAAATATGCTCTTGCTAAAACTTGATTCTCTACAATTTAGCATATAAAACCCAATAAATGATGATAGAGAAAAGTGCTGTCTTCAGTACACCACAGTTAAAAAGTCCAAACTGGCATTTTGGGATTTTCCCCTTATCATAGCAGTACACAAGCAACACATTCTGCCCTACCAAATTGGAGATACGCCGGCTATTGAGGTATTATGAGAAAGTGTGAAATAAATTTCCCATTGAAAACATGTTGATAAAATGTTGGCGGGTAAAATCTCTGTGATGTAGAAAGAAAATGTCTTCGAAAATATCCAGACGATTGGTCATGTTTTAAGTTAACAGGCAGTTGCCTGAAGCCTCCCTTGAAATCAGGAAACTGCTCATCTTGCAGATTGCATTAGGAATTGGATTTCTAGAATAAAGCAAAAAAATGTCCTATGTTTCAGGGTAAATGCAAAGATGTGAACTTGCTTAACTGTCTTATATAGTCTTGTTTTGAGGTAAACAATAGACTCTACTATAATGCAATGAGAACCAATGAATGCAATGCTGACAATCACTATGGCAAGAAAGCAGAAAACTATAGTTTATGTTTCCACCTTTGACCAGAAGTTTGTTATATTTGCATTTATTTATTTGCTTTTATCAAGGTACATTAGTACAAAGAAAGTAATAAAGAAGTATAACATAATAAATAAAGGCATGTTGAAAGAGGCTAACAACATGCTACAGTAAAATATTATCACTTTTCACTGATCAGCATATTTTGGAAGGGGAAAATGCACAATGGCATAACAGAAGGAAAACTTAGTAAGCTAGTGATTAGAATTAATAATAATTGATATACCCTTGGAGACAATTATAACATTCAAAAAAAGTGTCTCAACTTTTTACTATAATCTCTCTGTCTTCTCTCTGAGAGAGAGAACAAGAAAGAGAGAGAAGTACACAAGGTATATAAGCAATGTAATCATAAAGCTTGTAACAATGAGCTGTCATCATAATTACTATTTTCCATTTTTACATACATCTGCCTAATCCAACTATCTATATACCATCTATCCATATATCTATCCAACTATCTTTCTGTCATCTACTGTCTATTCAGACAATAGTAGAAAATTCATCTTTTTAAAAAATTCTCTTTCTCATCTGTTGTGGTTGATGAAAATTATTTTGCCCACCTTTCCATAGTTCACACTTGTCCCTGTAGGGTGGCACACATAATTCCACCTATGCTTTCTTTTGGCATCCTATTCAGGTAGAGGAATTAACGATGCTTTTATGTCCATGACCTGAAAATGACAAGGCTGTATTTTGCTATAGGCCTCATATTGCCTCTTAACAGTACCATTCAAGTTCTTCCTCTTCTCTGTCACTTTGTATCTGTGCATTGTAAGTGTACAAAAATGCCTGCTTTTCAAGAGATACTAAACACACCCTGTTCTCCATCTATCAGCTTCTCTGTCAATGTCTTGATGGCAAAGAATTTAAATAAGGAGAGGACAAATGTTTAACCCACACATGTTGATACTATGTATTTGAAGAAGTCTCTCTTAAACCTTTTGTCTTAACAAACATTTTCTGAACCAACTTTGACCAAAGGATCTTTAATATTTGGGGTACGGTGAAGGAGTCAAAACTATTCAGGCCCAACCTTTTAAAAAACAGTGTCTAAGACCTTTTGATTATACATTTGTCTAAATAATCTCCCAAGCTGTGATGAAGAGAAGTGGAAAAATCCAAGCATACATACACTCATCCTGACCAGCAACACACACGCACACACACACGCACACACAAAGAGAGCTTGATCTGATAACAATGTGTGTTTTTTTATTTTTCTCTTTGATATTTTATTCTTGTTCCTTTATTATTCTCTTTCTTGGTTTCTTTTTTGATACAATATGGGACTTTCTTGTAACTTCTCCATGTTTCTCTCTTTTTCCATTTTCCATGTAGAATATACAAGTGTCAGTTGGGATATAATAGCAGTCTTCATTTCTTAGTCTAGTTACACACTGTACTGCAACAGTGTTTTTGAAGCACAGAAGGAAGTGACTAAATGAAGTTTGCAACAATATCAGTCATTATGCATTTGTTGTGCTGACTTAGGTGTTTATGTCACTATTTTCAAAGTGAGATATGTGCATTAAAGTTATTCTTCATATATGATGCATTGCACATATACACATATCTACATACATATCTATAACTTTAAAAGGAACAGATTTACCATACATTTGTGTTCTTTATCCCTTTAAGTTATAGCTACCAAGCAAGGTACATGGGGATCTACTTGTGCTTCTAGTCAGGGATGAAGTAGTTAGCTAAAGTCCCTTAATGCAAGGAACATGAAATATGCTTCAAGAAATACTATCCTGAGGGCTTCTCACGTCTTTATGGAAGACATATGTCCTTGGGGAGTTTTCAACTTAATTGTAATTGACATATTAATAATTATATTTAACAGATGAACCCACCAAGTAAGACTGGAAAAGGTAATGTTCAAAAAAACATATTCTACTTCATATGGAATCTGAAGAATTGTGTCAGTGAATTAACCATAAAATAGGATTCATGACTAAAGAGTTTGTTAAGGATTCTTGTTTAAATTTTGAATGAGCTATTTTGTAAACAAAACTAATGTAATATACTTGGAAATTAGTAATTTTCAACAAATTGGGTAATAATCTCTATCTTCTAAAATAAATGCTAAATAATGGAAATGAGAAAAGTCTGGATGTTTTATTGAAAGCAAACCCTGTCTCTATTGATCCAGGTCATTCAACATATAGGTTTCACTTGAAATGGAGTTTAGAGCCCAAACTGACAATTATAATAAACCTAAAATATTTACAATGTGAACATTTTACTACTGTACATATGCGACAGTAGTCTTTAAAAGTCCAATGAAAGGTAAGAAAAGCATATTCATCCAACTAAAATCATGGCCCATCAAATTATCATGCCCAATTTTTTATTTTTAATCATGTAATAGGGCCATTTGGTATCAAAGCCTGTGTCACTGTCATCAGGTATAGGAGACTAATTCTGTAATTTTGCTTCAGCCCGACAAACCTTTCTAGGGAACAAGGGCAGAGGAGACTACTACTAGTCTTTCATCTATTCTTGATGTTTTCATTTGCAACTAATATTCAAAAATTCTTAATTCACACTTAGGCAAGTAAACTTCTCCAGTAGTTATTGTCTCTAAAATATTGTTTATTCATTTTCATTCACAATTCCATCACATGGCATATTGTTATCACTATTTGTTTATTAAATTTGTTTGTGAATAGCAACTTACCTTAGAATTGTGCAAATTTCCAAAGACTGGACACATTAAAAAGATATGATTTACTTCTCTAAATTTTTCTTCAAAAACTTCCTAGTACATCATATTGGCCATTTAGATGTTCTCATTCTATTTCTACCTTGTCTTCCTCCTTGATAAACAAGAGAAAACTATTTTAGTATCATCTACACATCTAAGCTAGAAAGAGGTAATATACTTAATTTACTGATTATGTGGCATAATGATGAATAATGTAAATAATATTTTATAGATCATTATTAACTTTGGTGATTTCAGAACATTTCACAGAAGCTATATGCGAAACATTCATTGCACACTGATTACTAACTTCTTTGAGTTTGGAGACAGAATAATTCATGCACAATAAATTATGTGAAGCAGATTTATTCCTTATAGATAGTCAGTGAGGGACAAAGAAGCCTTGGATTTATTGTGAGCCAGCCTCTACCTGAAGTAGATGGAGTCTTGACTATGCCCCACTTGCACTGCAGAAGAGAGACCCTGAAAGGCAATTCTTTCAAGATGGTGTAGCTCAGGGTCACATAACTCACTAGAATAAAGCAATGAAGGACACCCTGTTCATGGAAGCACTGTTCAATCAGCCCTCTCCTTATCCCAGGGTGCTGCTTCCTAATACATTCCAGTCATCCTTGAGAACCAGAAGCAAGGAAGTTGGTGGTTGGTGGTGTTGGGAGGGGACTGGATCAGTGTAAAGCTATCTGCAGAAACTGAAAAGACAATATAAATTCACCATAATTTGGCACATAAACATTAATTCTTTTGTAAAAGTCAATGTGCTCAGCCAACAGTTAACAAGAAGTCCAGGAACCATAAAAAGTAGAGAGCTTGCTTTGTACAGCTTATGGTCATCTAAACTTTGCTGCTGACAGGAAGCAAAGCACTCCTTGAATTTCAGGCAGGAGGTATCATTGCAAGTAAATATTGATACTACATATTTATCACTCAGAATATAAAGCTCTTTTCCTAGAAAGTAAAATGAGATAGAGTATAGTTGATCACATAACTGAAGGTTATGTGGAAAAGATGCCCTTATTTCCCATTTGAGAGAGTAAATTCTCTCAAAAGCTAAACTAACATGTTTTACTGATGCTGGAGAGAAGAGAAAACATGAGATTTATTCTTTATAAATATTTCTGCAGAAATATTGTAGAGAAATCATCCCAGTACTGCTGCCCAAACATTGATTGATATTCTAGGAATGATACCTAAAGCCAGCCCTAACCAAGTCACTCTTCATCCTTTCTTCAAAATAAACATTTATTGTTGTATTTATTGTTACACAAATAGTTACACAGGTTCTGTACACTCACCAGTTCAACAGTGACTGGAAAAGTCTGTTGGGGAATCTAATGCAGATGTAGACACAAGACAGACAGCTTGTCTTTGGCAATAAGCACATGGCATGTGGATGTGCTTTGTATAAAATGGCATAAGAAGACCCAGGAAAATAAAATAAAATGGTATTCCCAATCACGCCTGGCAGGAAACGCTTCAGAGATTACTAGTTGTATTTGCTAAAGTGATACAGCTTAACAAATTACCATAATGACTTCATGACTTAGAAGACTAAATATCTAGCCTTTTTTTGCACACTCAAGAATCTGTAGATTTAAATGTTACTCTTTTGAGCTTGGCAAGCTTCAACTGGGCTGTGCTTGTTTTGGGTTATAGATTTAGTTTAGGTCTGTTCAAATACTGTTCCATTCCAGGACCAACAACAGTGTGGAATGTGCGCTTCCCATGAGGGATGCCAGAAGGACAAGTCAAAGCCCTCAAGTACATTTAAAGTTTCTACTAGACTTACTTTTTCTAGCACTCAGTGACCAAAGCAAGTAAGTGGCCAAGCCTTATATACTGGATCAGGTAAAAAAAATTCTCAGCTTACTACAGGGGGAAGCACAATAAAATCACATGGCAAATTAAAGAGATGCTTTCTTATGTAAGGAGGAACAGTTAGTGAACAAGGATCTAATCTATAATGGACTCCCCAATTTAAAATGTAAATATTTCCCAAGCAGTGAAAAGATCCTCAAAGGATTCCATAACTGTGACAATTATAATAGACCTGATTTCCGCCCAGTTATATGGATGAAATGAAATAATAATTGATGTAAGTAACTTATAAATAACTTACTTTCTTCCATAAAGTATTGACTTTAACAATATATATTTGCATAAATTACAGTTACTGGTGAGCATTTTATACATTTTTTGGTACTGGGTTTGAACTTAGGGCCTCACCTTTGCTAAGCAGGCGCTCTACCACTTGCACCACTCTACCAGCCCTTACACTTTCTTGATGTTGTAGAGGAGAGCTTTGATTAGAGAGCAAACTCCCTTATTTTGGAGATAAGAGTTTTCTATTTACAAATGTCTTTCCATTTCCAGGAGTACTTATTCTGCAAAAGCAAACCTATAATTTCCTTGCTAAATTCAGTGCAGCCAGTTAGTGGAGTGGGACTGAAGATTCACTGTGACTATTCTATCATTTTTTCATCATCATAGCTTATCAGTCTTGTGATGCTATTTTGATCATCAAAGTCTAATTGAAACCCAGTCTTCTGCCAAGCACAGACACTCTTAGATGAGGCAAGAATAGTGAATGTAAGAATGGCAGTTATTGGTATCACTCATTGCCAATCACAGATTGAAGGCATACCAACATTGCAAAAAAAACAAGCCAATATTTTTTTCAGTACTCTATTAAACTGCCACAGGGGAAAACAAGAATTCATTAACTGTCATGGTGGAATAATCTCAAACGAGCATGTAAAAGTCAAAACCAATGATTTCTGTTTATAGCACTTGCATTAATAATAGGTACTAATAATTAATTGTAGAAGGAAAGAAGGAAGAATGAAAGGAAAAGTCAATAGAACAAGGATATACTTTTCTTTATCTGCATCTGTGCTCCTAAAGCAATAAATCTTTTGTGCATGATTGTAAGAATATACTAAACATGCTTAGTTCCAACAATTAGCTAATATACTATTTAGAAATAAAAACTAAAATATCAAAGCAGGAAGATGTTTTTCGAAATGTTTTGATTCTTAAAGGTATACCCTGAAATGTGATTTTGAAAAAGTCAGAAATTTGCTTAAGAAGCTCAATATTATTAGCCATGAAGAAAATGAAAATCAAACCTATAATTAGATATCATCTCACATCAGTTAGAATGGCTATCATCAAATAAGCAAAAAATAACAAATGCTAGCAAAGATATGGAGAAAAATGGACCTCTCATACATTGCTGATGGAAATGTAAATTAGTACATTCTGTAAGAAGCACAGCATGAACATTCCTTAAAAAATTAAAAATAGATTTACCATTTGATCCAGTTATTCCACTTCTGGATATATATGCATACATATATATGAAAATAATATATACATAACTATTCAGCATACCAAAGAGAAACCTGTATGCCCATGTTTATTGCAACAGATTCACAATAGCTAAGATATGAAATCAACCTAGGTTCCCAGAAAAACAGAGCAAGAAAATGTAGTATATATACACAATAGAATATTATTCAGCCATACAGAAGAATGAAATCCTGTCATTTGAAGCAACATGGATGGAAAGAAAGTGTATCATGTTAACTGAAATAAGACACAAGACAAGTACAACATGTTATAAGTCATATGAAGAAGCTAGGAAAAGTCTACCTGAACGTAAATAGTGATTACTATAGGCTGGGAGGATGAGGGGAAAAGGTAGACACATGAAAGCTGAATTTGATTACACGCTTATGCATCTGTTGAAATAATACACACTAAATCCATTGCTATGTACAATTTGTGTTAATCAAAAATAAAATTTAAAAGACTTATTTACACAAGAACTATATTAAAGTATCACAGAAAAGTAAAAGAGTAAAATCCAGAAAACTTGTTGACCCTGCTTTATCTCTATTGTGTGTCCTATGCAAAAGAAAGGTATACCTCATTCTCCCAGTGCTGCTGTTAGTAGGGCTGTATCATCTGTCTTTGTGCCTCTCCTTCTCTACTACTTAAAGCAGACAATACCCAGATGATTATATTTTAATTTTAAAGTATGGAAAAATTAGGCTTGGAAGTAGATGCCAAGCGTTTGAGCCTCACTTCTTTCAATTACTACTTTTGTGATTCAGTCAAACTCATTGAAATTTAAATCCCACACCTTAATAGTGAAAATACCTGTGCTAGTTTCCTTACTGAGTCAGGAGACATTCCGAAGAGAGTATTCTGAAAGCCCTTTGCAGATTGTATGTCACAATTCTGTTACATTTGTTAATATAACCTTTTAATGCACATTTTTGTCATTGGTCTGAATTCTGGATGCTCTAACTTAGCACAGTATAGACACACAATTCAGCTCTAATGACAAGAAAATCCAATTCTTGCAGAGGAAGAAAATGAATTGTATACCATACGGACACACATTTGGAACCTGTTATTTTCAATAATAACATGTTAGGGAAGCATTCATTATCGACTAGAAATAACTTATTTCAACAGTTAGTTGTAGTAGAGTTCATGTGGAGTGCTAAAATGCTGACACCAAACAGAAAAGGAGAGTAAATACAGTGAGCTCCATTCTAGCAGAAGACATCCATCAGCATGGTTTATTTTCAAGGCACTATATTACTTCCTCTCAATCAGCAAGTTCAAGGTAGGTGCTTTTACAGCAGGAAGTGTTGTTCAGCCATTTTTCTCTTGCTCTGTACTGTTAACCCCTTTGCCATTCAGAGTACATCTAAATTATTTTAAGGCCACTTCTCTTTAAACCCACAGGTCTGGCTTAATACTCAAAAGTCACCCTTAGGTTAGAGGTTATAAACCCAGTTATTTGAATCTAGAAGAGCTAACCTGCTTTCATGAAGATCTCAGCTTTAGAGTCAGATAAATGTCTGCAGATGCATTTGTGCAAAGCACAGCCAAATGATATGAAGTCAGTTAAGAGATTACATTTCTGTCTTCGCTTCCAGCAGATAAGTTTATCCAGGGACCTATATCCTCTTCATTTCTCAGCAGGAGAAAGAGTATTAAGACTTTGAGCCTAATAAAGTGCATAGCAAAGCAATTTCATGGGTAAGACAAGAACTGGGCTTGTGGGGAAAAAATAGCACTATGTCTGTCTATCAGCATTAGTTTAAGAAGCCTGTTGTGCATTGGTATCAAAGATCTTCCTCTGGAAGTAACTCATAAAATGTTGAGATTATCAACAACAAAATGATTGAACTTGAAGCCAGGAGGAAAATCAGGTTCCTGAACTATTCTGATAGAAGTAAAAGAGAAAAAGAGGACATGGAAAGACATTACTGAATTATCTTAATGGAAATAAAAGGATGCTACAAATACATAATAGATTTATCTTTTAATCAGTACTATGTAAAATATAAACTAGTCAAAAAAACTCTAGAATAACAACAATGACCAATAACAATATAAATATTCATAGATTCTCTCAGAACTGTTTCAGTGCACTTTGAACTTTGTGTTTGGTAAAAAGAGCAATAAAAATATTGACAAAGAATATTGAATTTCCTTTCATTGAAATGTACAAGTATAAAAAAGATTTTGTTTTCAAATCTAAGCATGTAATTTAATACAGGTGGATGAGTCCCTTCAAAGATACTTTAAAATGCAGTTGATTATTTTGGAAAAGCATTGTGTAAAAGAACAACATGGCAAAATTGCTGTCTACACATTAGAAGTAGAATACCACACCCAAATAGCTCAAGCCTAGGTCAGAAATAAGAACATAAAGAGGGGATTCCAAGATGGCGGCTAGAGGTAGGAAGCAGAAAGCAACCCTCCTATAGTGAAATCTTGGAGAGACGCTGGAGACACACTTTGCAGGCATAATCACCAAGAAAAGGCATAACTTTGACCCCTCCACATCTCCAGCCAGTGCAGAGAATCTCCACTTCACGTTAAACGGAGAAACGAGGAGGGCCCCCGGGGCCGCCAGTGGCCGGCACACATATGGCTTGGAAAGACGCAGACCAGGTGAGCTTCGCAGTACCACAGTACTCCCACAGACAAGCCTGGGCCAGAGCAGCATAGCCCCCTGGACAGACTGACCTCCACCCGGGAAAAAAAAAGAGAAACTGAGCAATAAGCAATAAGAACAATAAAGACACGCGGGAAAGAGGGTGGGGTGCACTGAGCGCCAAAGATTGGGGGAAGGGAATCCTTCCCGGGACTGTAAAGCCAGGCAGGCTGGAGAGCCTCTGGCGGGAGCAGGGTGCGCACCCAGCAACCAGGAGCAGGAAAGCTTGTGAGAGTGGCTGAGGGAGGAAAACTCCACAGGAGAGGAGGAAAGACCCACTTCCCACGTGAACTGTAAATAAACATGGCAGCCAACAGGAGCAGCAGCACCGCCCAGTAATCAGGAGCAGGAAAGCTTCTGAAAGTGGCAGTGGGAAGAAAACTTCAGAGGACGGGGGGAAGACCCACTTCCCACATGAACTGTAAATAAACACGCAGGCCTGACAACGCGGGGGCAGTGTCACCTTTCCCAGTGCTTGGAAAGGGGAAAGCCTGTAGCAGAGGCTCCCACACAGGAGAACCCTGAACAAAAAAAGCCTGTGGGACCAGGTGAGTGCTAGCTCACCCCAGAGATCTGCATAAATAATGCTGCCAGCTACAGGCTGAGAGCAGCAGGCAGGCAAGCCACAGTTGCAGATACCACTCTCAGAACTGTCTCCAGACGCTTTTTTTTCTTTTTCTCCCTACCTTTGATGAGAGAACAACCGAATTACACCTGCAAGCCGAAAAACTTACTGAAACTGTATAGCATTTGAACTTGGGACACTTGGTGGGGCTTTGTGTGTGTGTGTGTGTGTGTGTGTGTGTGTGTGTGTGTGTGTGTGTGTGTGTGTAGTTTTGTTCTACTTTATGCATCCCTTTTGATGAGACAACTACAGACAAAATCTGTGGCACCAACTCCAGGACTGGAGATTGAGACGGACACCCAAATTATTAAGACTGAAACTGCATTGCATATAAACTTGGAAGTGTTTTGGTTTTTTTTATTTTCTATTTTCCATTTTATTTTAATTCATTTTTATATAGATATTACTTTCATTTACTTATTTTTTATTTTTTATCTTTGATTTTCAATACTCTCTGTCTCTCTAATGTCTGTTCAGCTTACTGACGATTAGTATACTAACACTCCCTGTTTATACCTTTGAAACTCTCTTGTCTGATACCTTCTTCTGCTTTCTCCCTCTTGTCTGTATATTTGTTTTCCCCTTTTCTTTAACTTCTTGCTTTCCATCTCAGCTCACCCTTCCATTCTAAATATTACCATTGTTATTATTACAAGCTAGAAAATACTTAATTGCACACAGTACAGGGACAGTAACAACACCAAAGACAATGACCGGAAGACAGAAAAAACAGGGAAACCAGTTTCCCCACAGCAAAAAATTAGTACAGGAACCAGAGGGGAATGAAGAGAACAGGTACTCAGATCCAGACTCCAACAAAATGAAGATAAACTATGCCAAAGGACCCAATGAAGCCCACAAGAATAATTTAAAAGAAGACATACTACAAGTACTCAATGAGAATTTTATAGAGATCATACTGGATAGGGTCAACCAAAATGTACAGGAGACACTCAAGAAATTCCAAGACAATAAAAATAGAGAATTTGAAAAAGCAAAAGAAGAAATAAAGGAAACCATAGAAGCACTTTATAAACATTAAAGTGAAAGAGAGAACACAATGAATAAACGGATAAATGAACTCAGGACAAAAATAGACAACATTAAAGAAGAAAACTGCAGGATATGGAAAACCTCACAAAAAAGAACGAAACAGAACTGCAAAACAAAACGGAAGGCCAATCTAGCAGAATAGACCAAACAGAAGACAGAATCTCAGAACTTGAAGATGAAATGGTAATTAAAGGAAAAACTGAAGAACTATTAATTAAACAACTCAAGACCTGTGAAAAGAAAATGCAAGAATTCACCGACTCCATCAAAAGACCAAACTTGAGAATCATGGGCATCGAAGAAGGAGAAGAGGTGCAAGTGAAACGAATGCGTAATATATTCAACAAAATAATAACAGAAAATTTCCCAAATCTAGAGAAAGATATTCCCATACAAATGCAAGAGGCCTCCAGGACACCAAACAGACCAGACCAAAATAGAACTACTCCACAATATATCATCATTAAAACAACAAGTTCAGAAACTAAGGAAAGAATATTGAAGGCTGTAAGAGAGAAAAAACAAGTAACATACAAAGGTAAACCCATCAAAATCACAGCAGACTTCTAAACAGAAACATTAAAAACAAGAAGAGCGTGGGGTGAGATCTTCCGGGCACTGAATGAAAATAACTTCAACCCCAGGATACTCTACCAAGCAAAGCTATCATTCAAAATAGATGGAGCAATAAAAGTCTTCCATGATAAGCAGAAACTAAAACAATATGTGACCACAAAGCCACCATTACAAAAGATTCTGCAAGGGATCCTGCACACAGAAAGTGACACCCAACTTAACCATGAAAAGGCAGGCAGCACCAAACCACAGAATAAGAAAAAGCAAGACAGTAGAGAGTAACATCAAGTTAGGTACACACAATCAAACCTTCAAACAATTAATGTTAATGGACTTAATTCACCCATCAAAAGACACCATTTGACAAAATGGATTAAAAAAGTAGATCCAACAATTTGTTGCTTACAGGAGACTCATCTCACTGACAGAAATAAGCATATGCTTAGGATGAAAGGCTGGAAGAAGATTTACCAAGCCAATAGCCCCCGAAAACAGGCAGGAGCAGCAATACTTATCTCTGACAAAGTAGACTTCAAACCTACATTGATCAAATGAGATAAAGAAGGATATTCCATACTAATAAAAGGGGAAATAGACCAAAAGGAAATAATAATCATCAATCTGTACGCACCCAATGTCAATGCACCCAATTTCATCAAACATACCCTGAAAGACCTAAAACCATATATAAACGCCAACGCAGTGGTTGTGGGAGACTTTAACACCCCATTATCATCAATAGATAGGTCATCCAAACAAAAACTGAATAAAGAAATCCAAGATCTAAAATATGCAATAGATCAAGTGGACCTAGCAGATGTCTTCAGAACATTTCATCCAACCTAGACAATATACATTCTTCTCAGCAGCCCATGGAACCTTCTCCAAAATAGATCATATCCTAGGGCACAAAGCAAGCCTCAGCAAATATAAGAAAATAGAAATAATACCGTGCATACTACCTGACCACAATGCAGTAAAAGTAGAACTCAACAACAAAAGTAAAGACAAAAAACATGCAAACAGCTGGAAACTAAATAACTCATTACTTAATGAAGAATGGATCATCGATGCAATAAAAGAGGAAATTTAAAAGTTCCTGGAAGTCAATGAAAATGAAAACACAACCTACCGGAACCTATGGGACACAGCTAAGGCAGTTTTGAGAGGAAAGTTTATAGCCATGAGTGCATATATTAAAAAGATTGAAAGATCACAAATCAATGACCTAATGATACATCTCAAACTCCTAGAAAAACAAGAACAAGCAAATCCCAAAACAAATAGAAGGAGAGAAATAATAAAAATAAGAGCTGAAATCAATGAAATAGAAACCAAAAAAACCATACAAAAAATTAATGAAACAAAAAGTTGGTTCTTTGAAAAAATAAACAAGATCGATAGACCCCTGGCAAACCTGACTAAAATGAAGAGAGAAAAAACCCAAATTAGTAGAATCAGGAATGCAAAAGGGGAGATAACAAAAAACACCATGAAGTCCAGGAAATCATCAGAGACTACTTTGAGAACCTATATTCAAATAAATTTGAAAATCTAAAAGAAATGGACAGATTTCTAGATACATATGATCATCCAAAACTGAACCAAGAGGAAATTAATCACCTGAATAGACCTATAACACAAAATGAAATTGAAGCAGCAATCAAGAGTCTCCCCAAAAAGAAAAGTTCAGGACTTGATGGATTCTCTGCTGAATTCTATCAGACCTTTAAAGAAGAACTGATACCAACCCTCCTTAAACTGTTCCACAAAATAGAAAAGGTAGGAAAACTGCCAAGCACATTTTATTAAGCCAGTATTACACTTATCCCAAAACCAGGCAAAGACACCTCCAAAAAGGAGAACGATAGGCCAATCTCCTTAATGAACATTGATGCAAAAATCCTCAACAAAATAATGACAAACCGAATTCTGCAACACATCAAAAAGATTATTCACCACGACCAAGTAGGCTTCATACCAGGGATGCAGGGGTGGTTCAACATACGAAAATGAATAAACGTAATAAACCACATTAACAGAAGCAAAGACAAAAACCACTAGATCATCTCAATAGATGCAGAAAAAGCCTTTGATAAGATCCAACATCATTTCATGATAAAAGCTCTAAGAAAACTAGGAATACAAGGAAAGTTCCTCAACATTATAAAAGCTATATATGACAAACCTACAGCCAGCATTATACTTAACGGAGAAAAACTAAAACCATTCCCTCTAAAATCAGAAACCAGACAAGGATGCCCACTATCTCCACTCCTATTCAACATAGTACTGGAATTCCTAGCCAGAGCAATTAGGCAAGAAGAAGGAATAAAAGGAATACAAATAGGTAAAGAAACTGTCAAAATATCCCTATTTGCAGACAACATGATCCTATACCTTAAAGACCAAAAAAACTCTACTCAGAAGCTTCTAGATATCATCAATAGCTATAGCAAGGTAGCAGGATATAAAATCAACAAAGAAAAATCATTAGCATTTCTATACACTAACAATGAGCAAACTGAAAAAGAATGCATGAAAACAATTCCATATACAATAGCCTCAAAAAAAATCAAATACCTAGGTGTAAACCTAACAAAAGATGTGAAAGACCTCTACAAGGAAAACTATACACTTCTGAAGAAAGAGATTGAGGAAGACTATAGAAAGTGGAGAGACCTCCCATGCTCATGGATCGGTAGGATCAACATAGTAAAAATGTCGATACTCCCCAAAGTAATCTACATGTTTAATGCAATTCCCATCAAAATTCCAATGACATTCATTAAAGAGATCGAAAAATCTACTGTTAAATTTATATGGAAACACAAGAGGCCACGAATAGCCAAGGCAATACTCAGTCAAAAGAACAATGCAGGAGGTATCACAATACCTGACTTCAAACTATATTACAAAGCAAAAACAATAAAAACAGCATGGTACTGGCACAAAAACAGACATGAAGACCAGTGGAACAGAATAGAGGACCCAGATATGAAGCCACACAGCTATAAGCAACTTATCTTTGACAAAGGAGCTAAAAATATATGATGGAGAAATAGCAGCCTCTTCAACAAAAACTGCTGGGAAAACTGGTTAGCAGTCTGCAAAAAACTGAAACTAGATCCATGTGTATCACCCTACACCAAGATTAACTCAAAATGGATGAAGGGTCTTAATATCAGACCCCAAACTCTTAAGTTGATACAAGAAAGAGTAGGAAATACTCTGGAGTTAGTAGGTATAGGTAAGAACTTTCTCAATGAAACCCCAGCAGCACAGCAAATAAGAGATAGCATAGATAAATGGGACCTCATACAGCTAAAAAGCTTCTGTTCATCAAAAGAAATGGTCTCTAAACTGAAGAGAACACCCACAGACTGGGAGAAAATATTTGCCAGCTATACATCAGACAAAGGACTGATAACCAGAATATACAGGGAACTTAAAAAACTAAATTCTCCCAAAACTAATGAACCAATAAAGAAATGGGCAAGTGAACTAAACAGAACTTTCTCAAAAGAAGAAATTCAAATGGCCAAAAAACACATGAAAAAATGCTCACCATCTCTAGCAATAAAGGAAATGCAAATTAAAACCACGCTAAGATTCCACCTTACTTCTGTTAGAATAGCCATCATCAGTAACACCACCAACAACAGGTGTTGGCGAGGATGCGGGGGAAAAAGGAACCCTGTTACACTGTTGGTGGGAATGTAGACTAGTACAACCACTCTGGAAAAAAATTTGGAGGCTACTTAAAAAGCTGGACATCAATCTACCATTTGATCCAGCAATACCACTCTTGGGGATATACCCAAAAGACTGTTACTGCAGAGGCACCTGCACATCCATATTTATTGCGGCACTATTCACAATAGCCAAGTTATGGAAACAGCCAAGATGCCCCAGCACTGACGAATGGATTAAGAAAATGTGGTATCTATACACAGTGGAATTTTATGCAGCCATGAAGAAGAACGAAATGTTATCATTCGCTGGTAAATGGATGGAATTGGAGAACATCATTCTGAGTGAGGTTATCCTGGCCCAAAAGACCAAAAATCATATGTTCTCCCTCATATGTGGTCATTAGATCAAGGGCAAACACAACAAGGGGATTGGACTATGAGCACATGATAAAAGCGAGAGCACACAAGGGAGGGGTGAGGATAGGTAAGACACCTAAAAAACTAGCTAGCATCTGTTGCCCTTAATGCAGAGAAACTAAAGCAGATACCTTAAAGCAACTGAGGCCAATAGGAAAAGGGAAACAGGTACTAGAGAAAAGGTGAGATCAAAAAGAATTAACCTAGAAGGTAACACCCACGCACAGGAAATCAATGTGAGTCAATGCCCTGTATAGCTATCCTTATCTCAACCAGCAAAAACCCTTGTTCCTTCCTATTATTGCTTATACTCTCTCTACAACAAAATTAGAAATAAGGGCAAAATAGTTTCTGCTGGGTATTGGGGGGGGAGGGGGGAGTGGGCGGTGAGGGAGGGGGTGGGGGCAGGGGGGAGAAATGAACCAAGCCTTGTATGCACATATGAATAATAAAAGAAAAAAAAAAGAACATAAAGACATCTTTTCTGCCTTGCAGACTGGGCTCTTGAATTTCCCACCACTTCCTTTGAAATGACTTGTGCCTGTGAACTTGAAGTGACTCAAATACTTTTCTCTTGTATATACTGCTTATTGTCACACTCACTCTTTCACTAACTGACAGTACCAGAGTGATAGTGAATCAGGTATAAAATGGACACAAGCCATCTACAAGTATAAAATAAGTTTCACATGTGACAAACCTTTGGTCATGGATTAGATAACTAAGCATTGGGCTATCTGTCAGGTAAAAGACATATCCCTTAAAAGATATATCATAACCACCCATGTCTTGTCTCCCTTCATTTCCTACTACTCAGGGTTGTCAGCAGCTCTGGTAGAGGTAACCCAGTTTAACCAACGGCTCTCAAATGAATATTTTAAAATAATTTTTTCACTGCATAGTCTCAACTCATAAATGTAATCTGAAAAAATTATCTCACAGAAGTAGAGAATAGAATGGTTATTGCCAGGTTGGGCAACTCAAGGGGAAGGGGAAATGGGAGACATTTGTCAAAGGCAAGAATATACTTCATGAAGTACAGACTAGGCAAATACACAGATACAGAAAGTAGGTAAGTGATGGTTTGGGGTCAAGGAGTTGGGTGAAATATGAGGAATTACTGAGATTACAGAGACTCCTCTTTATACTGATGAAAACATTCTAAAATTAATTGTGGTGATGGCTGCACAACTCTGTGAACAAACTAGCAAAGTGTTAGATTGCACATTTCATGTGTAGATATGTTTTCTTTTTTCTCTTGGTGGCACTGGGATTTGAACTCAAAGACTCAAGCTTGCTAGGCAAGAGCTCTACCACTTCAGCCACTCCACCAACCCTTGGATTGTACATTTTAAGTGTATGAGTTTTATAACATATGAAGTTATCCTAATAAAGCTATTTTAAATGAAAAATTATTCTCCACTAAAATATATTTATATTATATTTATAATATAATATTACAGTGAATAAAAATCCTTCTTGTACTAAACTATTAAAGCATATCTTGGATTTCAACAAAATAGCATTGTTTGACAAAAGTTTGTGAAGCTCTTTTTAGTTTCCTGATTATTTGAAATAACTTATACATTCATCAACATTTAAATTTTACTCCAAATTTTAATGAGTTTCTTTAAATTCATCCTAAGAACTCAGCCCGTCTTATACCGAGTACACAATATAAAATTGGCTTACCTCATCTTGAATACCACTTTTTATTCAACAAATAAGTGTTACGCACTAATTACCTAGACTCCGCCATGTCAGACACACCCGTGTAGGTGAGTTTTTAATGAAGATGTAGGAAATTAAGAGAAATTGATCCTCTTAGGTAATTTATCATTAGTAATTAAGATGGCCAATGATTAACTCTTCTCTATTACCTAAACGCATATCCACACCTTTATTCAGAACTTAGATCAAAAGGCAGTATTGGGAAGTTTCTAGAAATAAAATTTACTTCATATAGTTTTCTGTCTTACTCTGTGATGAGATGCTGTGTCTTCTTGGAAAGATTTATCTTGGGGATATTTGAATTGGTGCAAGATAATAGGGGTTCAGTCTTGGGTTTTCAGTTACTGATCCCATAACTTCACTAGTTGACTGTGGAAAATAAAGAGAATAATGGAATTGCTATGAGGAGGTAATGAAGTAGAAGACTTTATACTGAATCTAACATACAGTAGGGGAACTAAGTTTTGTTTATTTTACATATTGCTTTTCATATGTTTCATATGTATAATACTTTATGAATAATAGATATGTCTGATTTTATTTTCCTTTCCTTAGAAATAATTATTCTCAAGACAGATTATGTCTTCACTCTTGATTTTCATGTTCTTGTAGCTCCCATGCAAAAATGTCGTGTTATTAACCTGACTGGTTACTGTGCATGTGTACATCATCCCAATAAACAATTCAGATTGAGCCCTGAGGTCTCCAAAGCATCATGGATATTTTACTTTCCAAATGGAAATGATCATCAAAATGATCATCTGGGATCCCTGAAAAGTCTACCTTGTTGTCATCAGTTATATAAAGGTGTTTGCAAAGTGCTTTGGATCTAGAAAATACTTGACCCTATATAAACCAATATTCTTCTTTCCTCTTTGAGCCTCTCCTTTGCAGAACAGTCACAAATTTTGACAAGTTATTTTTCCCATGCATTGTAAAGTATTTTAGCAATAACAGGTAAATCGCAGTGCACACCTTCAGCTGTCTGCTCAAGTGACTTCAATAGGATTAATCACATGTAAGACTTCAGGACATTGATGTAACATTAAACTAGTGATTTCGCTCCCTGGCCCCAGTTTAAAATTCAGTCATGAGTACGTGGCTCAGGCCTATCTAATCAGATAGAATCTTAAGACTTTTGTGGAGAACTCCATGGACAAAAGTCACTTCTTACTGGAGTTGGTGATTCAAAGTTATGGTACTTAAAACTGCTGCATTTCAGGAACAAGAACTTGGAATCTGCAAGGGATCATTACTATTTTTCAAGATAGACGTAATCAGAGAAAGCAGAGCTATAAAATGAATCTACTTGGCACTAACGAGCCATTGATCCAAGTTCTCTTTAGAAATGGAAGTCCCTCTTAGTGTTCTGGTTCTCTGTTGCTGTTGTTTTGTTTTTGCATGCCTGGGAATTGAACTCAAGGCCTTGTGCTCACTAGGCAGGTACTCTACTGCCTACCACCGTGCCACAGCCCGGTCCTTTTTGCTTTGGTTTATTTTTCAGACAGGGTCCTGAGTTTTTGCCTCAGACTATGATCCTCCACCTCCCATATAGCTGAAATTATAGACATCACCACATTCACTTCCTTTTTGAGATAGGATCCCTCACCAATTTTTGCCTGAGCAGGCTGATCCTTCTGTCTTTGCCTCCCAAGTAGCACTGGGATTTTAATTGTGAGCCACTATGCCCATACAGTTATTCTGCCTTATGTTTTAGTATTTTCCAAACCACATTGTTTTAGGTTTTTCCTAAATTAAAACTCAAATAGTCCTGAGATACAGTGATTCCTGTCTACTGTCTTTTAGATCATATTGAAACCTCTTGAATCTAGCATTCCTGGCCCCATAGCATTGTAATCTTTTTCCAACTTGTTAATTGTTGGACTTGCCAGGACAGACAGTGGAAAGGTGAGGAGTGTGTGTGTGTGTGTGTAAAGAACAAGTACTCTTTGGAAATAAATAACTTAAACATTGTAAGTTAAAACTGCTACTCTTGTATACTCCTATGTGTAGCTTGCTGTTCTCAGCTGGGCAGATTGGTTTCAAAGTGTGGGCACTTAAACTGGATTTTGGTTTCTCCTAAGTGTTGGTCTCTGGTTTGTTCCTTGTACATTCTCTCTAGGACCCAGACTAAAGTGACAATATTTTGCATGACATACTCTTGTGGTGATGCAAAAGTACAAAAGATCAGTGGCATCCACACAGCTGCATCTCAACACTGTGCCTGTAGCTTTGTGTATTCAAGTGCAGATGGCTCTTTCATGTGTTTTCAGTGAGTAATGTGTACAAAGGAATACAGTTAGCACTTTAGAATTCAAAAGAACTGAATGAAATCTTAGTATCCATACTCTAGTCCCAGATTAGCTACATGTTTTATGACCTGGATTGAGTCATTTTGCCACTTTAGATTTTTCTCTTCCTCTAAAATAGAATTAGAGAATTACTTAGTCATAAAGTGGTTGTGAAGAGAAAATACAAAACTGTAGGTGGAAACAAGTTGGAGGAGAATGTATCCCAACTGCTCTGTGAAAAAGAAGGAATAGCCCTAAATACCTGAAGTATAAAAGAAACATGTTTCCAGATGTTTCCAGTAACAGCTGTTACTGGAAACTCAAGACAGAAAACAACTACAGTTCTTTCTAAAACACAAATAACAATAGTAAGCAGGGTGAGAGGAAGGAGGACCATCACTGTTTGTCTTCATAGACCCAGACATTCTGCTAGACAGTGTGTGTTTTTTTGTTTAATACTTACATCTTTCATGACGGGGGAAAAAGAAGGAATGGAACTTTTATTGAGGTGTAGCACTAACATTGTTTGGGATAGTTTCAGTTTACAGGTAAATGACTACTGGGAGACAGTGCATAGGAGAGCAGAGGTTCCAGAATTTTCCAGCATCATTTCTCATTTCGTTGAGCTTGACTCAATACTTCTGCCACTAATTTGTTCTGCTTTCCTTAGGAAATGAGTCAACCTCTCTGGGCCTTGGGGTAAAAAAAAGATCAATGATATTTACTGCAACACTCCACAAGAATGATAGAATTAGAACAAGGATTGTGCTGGTATGTGCCATAGAGCTCATTCTTACTGAGCTAGGTTCCCCTTTGACTTTACTAGACTTATTTCTGATAACCAAAAACTAAGCTTGAATTTATGTTTCCCATTTTTCTGCTTCTCCATAAGTAGTGATGTAACTGTAGACAAATTTGATTCAGTGACTTAAGGATAAATAGATGTCTTGTGAAAGTTGCCAATGTAGAAACCTAATCTTTCTTCTTGAGGCAACCTCACCCTCACACCCCAAAAAAGAGGAGGCCATGGAGTGGAGCATGAACCGCCTACAGAAAGCCTACCATTGTTCAAGGCAAGAGCAGAAGAACAAACTTTACCTAGGAAGATGGCTTATTTCCTGCATTGATTTGCTACAGGTTACTAAAGTATAATTTGGATGTGCTTTCCTGAATATTTCTGAAATGATAGGTCAAAAATTTATAAGGCCTTTAAGAACAATTGAAAAAACCTGGAGTTAGTTAAATAAAATAGACCATTTTTCCTAGACACAATTTGTTTGTTCATAAAAACAAATATTTTCTGAACCCTAATGAAATAAGATGGCACCACAAATATTTCTAAGGTAGGAAGTATCTCCAATGTGCTGAAGATCACCTCCTGCCTTCTCATTCTCTAGAGCAGACAGTCAAGCTGAATAACTTCAGTAACAAGCGTGACTTCAGTGACTCTATAGCTAGCATGGGTAGCAGATAACTACTAGCTACTCCTTCAGCAAGCACTGACATCTCAGCAGACTGGCAGACAAAACTGCATTTAGTACTTCTGAAAAGTCCACACAGATCAGAGAGAAGTCTTCTCTATTAACAGTGTGCCTAGGTGGAAATGACAACATTCAACTTCTCTCATACTCTTTTTTTAATTTTTTTTGGAAGACTTCTATGTTTCTCCAGTAAAAACTTCAAAATGAAAAGACTCTTAGGGAGAGAGCACATACGGGAGGAATGGGGATAGGTAGGAAACCCAAAACTTGAAAGAGTTTGATGTCCCCACTGCAGAGAAGCTAATACAGTAATCTTAAAAGGACAGAGGTCAATATGGGAAGGTGACCGGGAAGTAGTGAAGAGATCAGGTACAGATGAATCAATTCAGGTTGTAATACACTTGTGCATGGAAACAATGCTAGGAATCTCTCTATATAGCTATCCTTATCTCAACTAGCAAAAATGCTTTGCCTTTCTTAAAAAAAAGAAAAGACTCTGAGGAAAAGACAGGGTGTACAAACATTCCTAGAGAACCTACTTTGAATTGGATGGTCGGTAAATGCTACTCTGTGTAAGTGAATGAAGGCTAAAACCCAAAGACAGCAATAGTAGAGAAACAGACTTTCAAGTCAATGAAAAAAATGTGCAAAGACTCTGAAACAGGAAATAGCTCAGTGATAAGAGGAACTCAACGAAGGCCTGTGTGACTGTGACTCACGGTAATAGAATGAGGTAGAAAGACTGAAATAGGGTAAGACTAGAAAAGTAGTAGAAGGGAGAGGAGGTAAAGGAAACAGTGATGGGGGTTGGATATGATAAAAATTAATTTATATATGTTTATGAAAATAACATAATGAAACCCACTAAAAACTGTAAAATAAAGGGGGGAGGAAAAGATGAGAAAGTAACAGAGGAGATAAATTTGAGCAAAGTAGATTATATGTATGTGTGGAACTATGAAGCCATTTTTTATAATTAATATACACTAAAATTTTTTTAAAGAAAAGTAGGTAGTGCCCAGAGCACAGAAACTAAAGACCAAGACCTTACCAAAGGTCTTGGTTTCATAGTTAACAAATCACATCCTAGATTTGTATTCTTTATACTACATGTATCTTCTCAGAGCAACAGGCATAACAAACACATCTATTTGTATTGGAATTTAGATGTCATGAAACCACTTGATGACAATTATTTCATATTTTTTAATTCTCAAAAAAATCATCTAATATCAACAAAGAAGTTAATAATCCAGAGGCACAAATGATAAATGCTAGTTCAGAGATGTTTACTAAATTGCCCAAGATCAGATTGCAGCTGGTAAAAGATACAACAGGGATTTTAAAATAAATAAAACTCATACTTGTTTTGAGGTGAGATAAGGAGAAAGAAGTTCATATGAACCAGGAGTATACCATGTGCCAAGTGTTGGATGAACAATTATAAAGTATTATTCAGAAAGATTTTGGCAATTGCATTTGCAGTGATTTGAGGTAAATAAGGTATGTTTCCTTTCTTCATTATGCAATGCAAGTTGTGACATGCTAGCATTGTAACTCAAGATTAATGAATAGGTGACAGAAAATGCTTCTACTATCATGAGCATATCTGCAAGAAGAAAACATATAAATGTAAAATATATTCTTAAGAAATAATACTACCCAAGATGGAGATAAACACTAACATTACACTTTAAAGATTATGACAAATCAGTCTAAGGCAAATTAAAACACACATTCCACACATTAATTACTGAATGACTTCTTAAGTATAAAACTGCCAACCATCTTTACTCAAGTGAAAGTGTTGACTAGTAAAATGTTGTTAGATATATATAATTTCTACTTGTTGGTGCTTTAACAGAAATTTTTATACCCAGCTGGAGCCATGATAATTAATTTTTACTTGAGGGGATGGTAATTTTACTTTTAAAACAATGTAATTATACAAATTTCAGCAAAAATTAAATTAGTGTTACCAATGCTGAGAACTCAAAATAATTTAAAAATTGGAATTAGTCACATCCATACATATTTTGACATACAAAAGAGTGTCAAAGCAATGTTGGAAGGGCCGTAAGTTCAGAACAAGATTTTCTCTAGTTTCATATCTGCAATAACCAATTTATCTAGCATATCTCAGAGGCTAGTAACTATTAGTAAAAGAATTACTGATAAATAAAAATAGCATTCTGATATCTCTGCATAAAATTATCAGCTGAAAATAATACTCTGGAGAGTTTTGCAGGCTATGAGATGCCTGCAAATAGTTTCAAACATGATATTCTCCTCTGTTTTGTCACTAGGTGACCTATGAAAGAAGATTGCACTTCCAATTTGGTCTGACCCAAGACCAAGCTTCACAACTTCCAAGATCTTGATCTTAAGCACATTATTATACTCCTATACATAAAATGAAACTCAGACATCCATGTTTAGTGATTTTACCAGACATCTTATCTAGTAGTTGAAACACACTTTACCCATGTAAGACTTAAATTCTAACAATATTTATTATTATAGCATAGGTAAAAACTATAGCAAAGTTCTTTGCATGTAGTAGAAATTCAGAACTACACATCTCCTATTACTGCTCATGAAGCATGCCTTACCATAGAGTTGGTTATTCTGTAACTAACTTCTTTGGAATTAAACTGGATATTTCTATTGCCAATATGTAAGAATTCTTAGAGAATTCTTAGAGTTAAAATGGATATGCAATCCCTTCTTTGAGACTTGAAAGACATTGTTAAAAGCAAGAGATTCCAAAATCTCAATATAGCCATCTAACAAGACATTTTTCAAAGGGCACAAATAATGCTTTCTACACAAGCAAATGTTTAAGAGGTCAATCATAGTTTGGAACTTGTCCCTCAAGAACATAATCAGCTAAGATTCAACTCCATCAGTAAAACAGTGAACAACAGAGGACAGCAATAAGCAACAGGTCAGTCAGAAAGGACCAGCTGCAATTATATACATCAAGTCCAACCTGTGTCTAGTTGGCCAAAGAGGAAAAGATACAATAAAGTTTCTGATCTGAAATGGATTTTTAAATGAAATTTGACAATAGAAAGGAAAATGCATTTAATCTATATCTTATCCAAAACTTTTGAAAACAGCTGATATATTCGATGAATGCAAGAACCATGTAAGGTTACCAGTTCCTTCTTTCTCCATGATACTGATATTTATTGGAAATCCCTATTCAATTATGACACCATTCAGATCTACCCTCTGGAAAAATGTAGTGCAGATGCAACTCACTTATGGACCTCAACCTCATTTTAGCTTAGAAAGTCTTGCTTCTGTTGAAGGAAAAAGCCTAACAGAGCTAAGTAAAATGATAGTTCTGTTTCTGGACCACATTGCAAACTTACTTATCCATTCAGTTGTCCATCCATCCTGTTATTTGTACTTATCTAATCAACAAAAATTTATTCAATATTTCCTATCACTAGTTCCCATTCTAGATCTTAAGAACATGAGTGATATTTAAACTAAAATGAGCCCTCCTCACTCAGAACTAAAAAATCTAGACAATGAGAAATAAAAATAAGTGAAAAAAGCATAAAATTCAGTTAAAATATTATGTGGGAACTTAACAGGAGACTGAAAATGGGATAAATTGAGACAGCCATCAGCAGCAGAAAGGAGGTATTTAAATGGTGGAGGAGAACACCCCTTAGAGTGATGGTATGTAAGAGAAGATCAGATGTATAAAAAAGAGTTGGCAAGTATTAGGTCATTTTAAAGCATCTTATTTGTAAAAAGTAGATTATTCAAAGGCCCTAAGTTGGGATAGAACCTGAACTATTTGAGTAAGAGGGAGAATATTAATGGAATTGCAGCAAGGAAGCAAGGAGACAGTGACTCTAGGCAAGATGAGTAAATGTTTTGGGTCAGGGAGAGCAGAACACTGAAAACCACATAAAACATTTGGATTTTCTTCCTAGTACACAGATGGGTATAAGCCATAAAACAGCAAAATAAAATTTCCATTTTCAAATTATCACTTGAGCTACTATTTAGAGTGCATGTTAATGAGAAGCCAGGAAACCAGCCAGGAGGTTCCTCTAAGTGTCCAAGGAAGAAATGATATTGACCTGATATTTAAACAGTCATATTTAGAATTCAGATGAAGCAACCTAAATTAGTGTCTGAAATGATAATGGCTAGGGATTAATATTTTTTAATCTTTTCTCTTTATCTTTATGAAAATAGAGACCTAGAGAATTGATATCACAACCCAAGGTCACAAAATAAGTTCATGGCAGAGCTATGGTTCTGTTATGCTGGGTCCCAGTTCAAGCTTAACTTCAGATGAACAGATTCAAACAAGAAAACTGGCTGCTCTTCTATCACTAAATGATAGAAGAGATATGTCAACATGAGAATAGAACAAAATCCTGATTACTTAATTACTACAATGAAGATGATAATTATGATGGTGGTGGTGGTGGTGGTGATTATAGCAGCATACTTCTAGCTGCTGGCTATTATAATTCATATTCTGGGCTCTCCTTGTTTAACTAACCTACTCAACATTCTTTGAGAGTGATAATTCTAATTCCATTTATCCTGCACGTGAGGTAATAGAGGCTGAGAGAGGTTTAAAGATAAGCTTAAATCCAAAGTTAGTAAATACAGAGTATTTACACTTATAATTCAGTTTAAATAATATACTATATTTCCAATAACAAAAATACTGTCACTTAGTATGTATGCTCATTCTATTAAAACATACAATGTATTTCTATATGGAAGATTACTTTAAAATCTCCTAATTTTCTATTACGAACATTTTATATTTAAGCAGTCATTTAGTATTATTGTTTTTCATTAGTTCGCCTCACATCCCTGACAGTAAACTAAAATTAAGAACTGACTTTCTGTCTTTCCTTATCCTTTTCATGCCAATGTAAATGCGCACACACACACACACACACACACACACACACACACACACACACAGTTGTTTTCACTTAGTCTATTGATTATACTATCAATGTGTACAGTCCTAAGTCCTGGGGTAATTTTTGCTCAGAAATCTTGGATATCCACACACATGCCTGTGAATCCTTTTGTAACAGAGGATTAAGGCAGGGCTGGGAAGGTCTAAGGATGCCCCAGAACCTCAGGACCAACTTTCCCTGAGCTATTATTTCTTATCACCGAGCTCAGAGAGCCATTGAATTCTAAATTAAAATCCAAATTAAATGTTATCATAAATAAGACAGGAGGAAAGAATAATTTCTACATGAATATTTTTAACATAAAATTATAACTTAAATATTTAAATCTCTAGATATACTCTTGCCCTACTCCCACTCTCAAGTATTAAAGGCACAACTGATTATGTGATCTCTTGTGTGAATAGCCCACTCTTTTTTTTTAGTGGTACTAGGGTTTGAACTCATGACCTTATGCTTGCTAGGCAAGTGCTCTACCACTTAAGCCACACCTCCAGCCCTCATGTGATCTTTTGGAACCTACAAATATTGACTGAATAAGATTAAGGGGTATTATGTTGTGAGGTCTTTCTAAGCTTGTGCTCATTCTTATTAGTATTTCATAAGCTCAAGAATTAACAGGGTGTCTGACTTATAAAAGTTCTAAATTATGTAATAAATTATTAAAATAATAGCACTATGGTCTGCATATATTATTAGAAGGTCATTATTTCATTACATTTTTCAGGCTATGTTTCCTGACAGTAGTCAAATTTATGTTTGCATTTTAAGAGAGTAACGTATTAATAGGTTATGTCAAAACAAGCACTCCTTTCAGTGGAAGTACTCATCATATCTCTTCAAACTTTCTCACTGTTCTCTGTGTGACAGATCCATATTTAGTCACACTCACAGTACTAAAACTACAGGTATTTTTAAAGTCGTATTCCAGTCCACAGACTTAACAAACAAAAAAAACCAATGGAAACTGAAGACACTTTACTACTTTTCTAACTTGTTTTATTTCAGGATGATAAATAAAATAATTACTAGCGTAACAGCTTGATTTAAATTCCACTAATCCTCATGCACGGTTTTGGTCTGCAAAGATGATGTAAAAGTAGGAAAATGTCAAATGTTTTAAGTGGAATTTCTAGTAGGAAATGGATTTATAATTTAAGTGAAGTTAATAAACTAAAATGTTAGTCTTTGGTTAGATTTTCCTTTTATAGTAAATTATTGTATTCTTTTACTCTGGATATGCACATGTTGGGGTCAGAAAAATTTCAATCCTTTACTTATATTCCTTTTCCAAATTTCCTTGCTGTAATTAACAATCATGCACTATGAAAGATTTAAAGTCTATCCGTGATGTTAAACTAAGCCAGTGCTTAATACTGTTATCAACACTAGTGTGAAAATAAATTTAGAGTCATTTGTTTTAAACGACTTCCCATGGATCACTTAACTCAACTGTTGACAAATATAGTAGGGCTAACGTATAGCTCCTGAAGCTTCTTCCCACACAATTATCTAAAGAACCTTGATATCAATCTTCTTTATTGTGTCATTTTGTCAAGCAAAGAGTAGTCAAGGGGTCTGAGAAATTTCACTGTTCCCAACACATAGAAAAACAGCTAAAAACTTTCTAAAGCCGTTATTCAGGTTTGGGGCATCTATGTCCTCTCAAATGGCAGAATGAGTTCACCCAAAGGTAACAGATGATGGCTAGGAAGAGTAATGGTGCAGAAACAAACGGCACAGGGCTCAGAGGAAAGTGTGTTTGGCAGGAAGCTTTGTGCATTGTGTCTATGCATTGTGTGCCTGTTAAGAGAAAGCAATTTTGCCAGTTTCTACCTCTCCCTTTTGCTTTTATTAAATAACAAAGCAAAGCTAAAATGCATTATGTGTAATTTTGTGAAAATCATACACCAATGCGTCTAGAACAGCATCTCACCCAGAGCTGCATAAAAATGTTAAATCTAGATGCCACCCTTAATTATTCTGAGCAAGTCATTTTGTGCTCTAAGAATTCATATCCTTTATAAATAAACCAGATGATTCGTGTGCATTCGGCTTGAGGGCTGGCTTTTGAAAACCAGGGGTCTAGATGACCCAGTAAATAGTCCCTGGAAAAGTACAGGCACACATTGATCACATAGTTTGGCTTCATTGCCCATAATTGGAATTCAATTCTGAATTGGTCATTTGTTGAAACTGCTCAAATTGTGAAAAATTTGTAAAATCTAGCATGTTTGAAAATTGTAGCATCAATTGCAGTTTCTATATTTTTAAACTGTAAAGCATTTTGAGCATTTGCCATCAAAAACGTTCTGATTCTGGCTTCATTAGAATTTTTCTCTCATGCCACAGCTGCTGGAATGAGCTTTATTTCACCATGTCTGAACTAGTTTCTTAAGAGGCTGAATATCATTGTGAAATGAGAAAATATGAATCAATGCAGACAAAAATTATTTTTCTCTTCCATTCAGTGTGTGGTAATGTGCTTTCAGTATGCATGAGAGCCTGATGAATAAATTAAAAGATAATTTCCAAATTATATATTGATTTTTATACAGCATAAAACAAGGCTATGTATCTGATGGAGACAATCATAAAAGGCCATAAATCTTAAAAGATGAAAAATAAGATAATAAAATTTTAAAACTTGGTAACCTATAGTAAAATATGTTAGTGCTCATTTTCTCTGAAACATGAGAACGTCAATTAGCATGTTATTAAAGTATTTTTAAAATGCTTGTTAACAGAGCAAGCATAAAATCCTTACAAGTTTTTATCATTTTTCTAACATAGCCTGCCAACAGTGTAAGAAATGAATATTCTGAGAGCATATTGTTCATCATGTAGTATGTTCTACTTCAAAAACTCACTAAATTCATGAAATTGCCATTGATGATTATTTGAAAAATTGATGGTAAGTTTTTTCTTTAGCATCTTGTACAAAACGAAGGCACCCATTGGATAAGCCATGCCCAGAATCAATATTTGCCATAAAAGCAATTATGTCAATACTGGAAGACAATTTGATTGCCGTGAAGTTTCTGTCTAGAATAAACTGAGAGCAAATAATATTTAGCAAAAGTAAAAGCTACTCTGTAAGTATAAGTATTTCCATTCTTAGCCTTTTTAAAAAAGATTAGATTTTGAACTTTTTTTTAAAGAGTGGGAGTTAGTACTCAGTCATTAGGCCAGTGGAGGACTTGAAATGGTTAGATTTCCAACCATTGTTGTCTTAATTTTCTGTTTCTTTATTCCTTTCAATAGATCACGTTCACTTGTAAGCATTGATAGAGGAAGGGGATTGTATCAACCTTGTCACTTGAGTGGCATCCAAGGATGACTTTCTTTTAAACTCATAGGACACACATTTACTAAGACAAGAAGCTGCTGAACAATAAAATACAGTTCTTAGTTTTTCAGTGAAAAGTGTAAATCCAGAGGTTTTACTTTTTTTTTTAAGGAAACAAACTGTATACAATGGAGGCTCTCAGAGTACTAATGCAGTTGCTTAAGTTGTTTAAAAACTGTAGTTTCTTCTTGTCAGAGAAACCTGATCATCTGAGTTAATTTCTTCATTACACAGATGAGGGATTGAGGCATTTAAATGTCTCATGGTTAGTTATTTTAATGCATAATTAGGATAATAATCTAATCCATGCAAATAATATTTACTCCATAATAAATATGCACAATAGATGGATGGATGGATAAGCAAGACCTTGTAAGGTCAGATTCTTTCCACAGTGGTTCTCAAGCTTGCTGTCACTCACTGTGAAATATTTCATAAGGAATATTAACCCTGACTCTCATTCACTACTTTTCTCTGTGGGGTCCTGTCCTAAAGTACCATGTTATGCAAAATTACCAGGAACACAATTTTAAGTCCATTTCATTTATTCCTGAACTCACCTTACTCACTCAATGTATTTGATAACTATTTTACTACTTTATGCCACTGAAATGATTACTAATTGGTTGGTCATTAAGAAGTTGATATTTATGGAAAGGAGTAATACATTGTAATCAAAAGTAAAGTTCTTATCCTTGGTTTGTTGATATAACTTATAAACTTCAAATCATCTACTTCTAGTGATTTCTAAAAGTAACACATGGCATTCAATAGAAATGTATGAATCTATATTTCTATAGGTCTATATTGAGTGGAAACAGTTTTTAGGCTTTATCTTTAGCAAACCCAAGTTATAATAGAACACAGCTATGAATAATAGTTTGCTTTATTCTACAAAATTTGTAAATGAGATCTGAAGCATAAGCTGTAATTGGGAAAAAAGCAGAGTAAATTTTAATAACTATAACAGTATCATATTCAAAGTAAATATTCAGTAATACATTCCTAATGATGGCAAGAAAAATGGGCTGCTGTATGCCTCAAGTGGTGGAGTGCTTGCCTAGTAAGCATGAGGCCCCAAGTTCAAACCCCAGTATCAATAACAACAACAACAAAATGCCTGTAAATAACACTAAATTAAAAGTTAGCAATTGGTTTCTTATATAATTAAATTTACTAAACCTGACCTAAGATGTTTTTGTTTCCTCAGCATGCCTTTACATTGGCCACCTTTCAAGATTAGTAACTGGTAAAGATCTAACACAATTGAGCCCCATATCCATCAGGGATCACAAAGTGATTTCTTCCCCTAAGGTGCGAATACAATTGCATGCAGGGTGTATATCTAGTTGATCTTAAAACATTTAAGTAATATATAATTCGGAACTATATAAACAAATGAATATATAAGGAACAAGTTGACATCGTGCTTCAACTTCATTCACAGTGAGCATTGTTCACTCATAACATCTTTTGAGAATCAGAAAAAAATAGTTTCTGATCACACAGATGTTTAGGTAGGAATAATCCCAAAACACTCAGTTTATAGTATCAGTCACAGATTTTGCCCTTCACCCAAGATCCACGGTAGAAAAGGAATATGGGCATAACTCCATGCACATTTACAATAAACACTTGTCCATTGTTAATTCCTTTGAATTTACACATGTGAAAAATCTGTAGATATTGTAAAATTTGCATAAGTATGATAATATTTACCACCTATGGTACAGTTATATTTCTTGGACTCCTTAAAAGCAAAGTCAACTGTAATTATTGCAGTATTTCTACTATAAGACTTGCTTCCTTGCTGACATTAAAGTGTATATGAGCTCCTTCCTTTGAGACTGCACAGTACAAAGATTATATAAACAAATGCACATCACCATAAAAATCTCATGTGTTCTACCTTTACCACACACCACTTCAGAATTTTAAATATCCATAACCCTCAAAATGTGGAACCCATGACTTCATTAAGCATGAGGGAGTTTGGCATTCTAACTTTCAGACACAAAAATAAGCTTCTTTATGACCCATTTTAGATTATCTCCATCTGAATTTACACAAGAACAAAGAAAGCTTAACCCAAAACTGTGGGGTAGCAACTGAAAAACTTTCAGAGCAATTCCAGGATTTAGTGCTCACTGAGAAAATGCTTCTCTGTAGGAAGAAAAAAACACTAAGAGAACACACCAGACAATGCATATTGTCTGGCCATATTTTCACCTTCTATCTCACAAAAAAACAGCAAGATAAATAAGACAGAAATACAGACATTCTGCATAAATATGTTAATGTTCAACAGCTAATTTTCTAAATGAAACACCGTATACCCTAGAAAGTTTTTCAGGTAAATGTCTCCGTGGTAGATCTTTTAGTACTTAATATCTAACTTCTTTGTATTCCAATGCCTTCTCAAAATGTTATTCAGCCAATGTTTATACAAGAACATCCTGTGAGCCCAGATCCAGTGATTCATGCCAGTAATACCAAGTATTCCACAGGTGGAGACTGGGAGGATTGTAGTTCAAGGTCATCCTGGGCAAAAATTTAGTGAGACCCCCTATCTCAACCAACAAGCTAGATATGGTGACACACACCTGTCACCCTCGCCACACAAAATGCATAAATAGAGGATCGTGGTTCAGGCCAGACTGAGCAAAAATGAAAGATGCTATTTAAAAATAACTAAAAGCAAAAAGGCTCATAGATTGAGTAGTAGACCACCTGTCTAGAAAGTGCGAGGCTCTGAATTCAAACCCCAAACTGTCCAGAAGAAGAAAGAACAGGAGGAGGAGGAGGAAGAAAGAGAGGAGTAAAAAAAATCAAAAACACAACATTCTGGCATTCTATGCTTACTTCCCAAAATACAGCCCAATATTTATCACTCAATGACTCTGGTAAAATCTAAAATCATTAAAAATACTATTGGTCACAAGACAGACTGACAACACATTTTGAAAATGAGTCTGTGTCCTCATATTTTCATAATAATTGTGAACAATTGTCAGCTATCCTGAGCTCATTGTGACTGTAAGAAAGGCAAAGCTTTTTATTAGTCTTTTTTTGACTAGTGTTTGGTAGGCCCTTAAAACATTTTTTAAAATACAAAAGAAATAGTTAAATAGGCACAGGAAATAAGAAGAAAAAAATTAACAAGCCAGATTAATTGGTGATACAAAAATTATTTATGTTATATTTATATCATAATAACTATTTATTAAAATGTTAAAGTTCATTTAAAGGTAAATTTAGGTAAAATTTAAAATCATCACATATATTTTTACTCTAATATGATAAACTGCTAGATTTGAACTTTATACTAGTGCCTGGATAAAATTAATTTAAATTACAACCTTTATTTGAAATCTATAGTACAACTTTTTAAGTTTGAAACCTAATATTTTATGCTGAAAGTTCAGTTTACAATATACCTAGTTGCATATTATTTACTATGTTTACGATTGTGTATGTGGCATTTTAGACCATAGTAGAGCTGATACAATTTGTGACCCACAGCCCCATCGTGTCAAGTGAGCAATACAATAAAAAATTGTTTAAATTAGTCAAATCCCCACACTCCAGGTGCTCTACTTCCTCACGGTGAAGCTAGGCAAGTTTCATTATTTCTCAGCCTTCACACCTGCAAAATGGTTATGATATTAATAATGCTTAGTTTGGGCTCAATATGTAAAGCAGTTCATCCAATAAAATTAGCTATTGTTGTAAAAAACTAACTGTTCAATAAGTATTGTTTTTAAATTCTGATTTTTAACTTAATTTTCCTTGTCTGTGTACTGCAAAGGTTAAATGTACAAAAGGGAATTAGTGTTAAGTTTCTAGCTTAAAATCTGGATCACACCAAACCCTTACCAGACATGAGATTTTTGTTTTTATTATTATCATTATGAAAATCCAGTGTGATAGACTTTTCATTGTCATAGAGATTCACAAACCTTTCTACAGACATTTATACACAGAAGTAATTCATAGATGGCCTTTGGTATATGAGAGCACACTTTGCCTAGGGTCATATCCTGACACAGAAATGTCACCAGGAATCTTCAACAAACCACAAACCACCTTAAGCTACAGGGCAGAGAAATGCTTTAAGAGCTAGAAAGATGAATGAGTCCAATTAAATAAACAAACAGAAACAAAGCAAAACTGGTTTGTAGCTGTAGGAGTAAACTTTTGAGAATACAGTTACTCTTTTTTAGTCTTTCAATCCAATTCACTATTTAAATATATTTGTCTCCAAATACTAGTGCTCTGTTCTTGCCTCAAGAAAATTATACACCTCATTACCCTAAAAGCTTCATTTTGATCCAAGTTGTGTATATTTCTTCAAGCTACATTTTCAAAAAAGGGCATCAGAGGGAGTCATTATTTCTACTCCGTATACAAATCGTGAAACTCATTCTTTCTATCAATCCCCAGTGACAGTCATTTTGCTGAGACATGGTGACAGCTGTGATTTGATATCTAGAGAATTATAATCTGTTTCACCTAGTATTATAGCTGCTACAGGCATCAGACAAAAATTATTTATGAAAAAACCTCACTTCAAGCTGTGCATACTGTTTAAAAATCATGGTATGTATTGTACTTTGAATGTAAATATTGATTATTACTAATTGTGTGGTATATTTAGTCATTAGTTTAAAACATGCCCTATTGTAAATGAGCTATTGTAATAGGCATTGGACAAGAAATTTGAACATATCTGTCCCAAATCTGCTTTCAATCTACTGTGTGACCTTGCTATAGCATGCTTCTTGGTGTGTTTTATTCATTTTATAAATAGCCTCTCTTCTATAAAATTTTAGAAAATTTGTCCAGGTGAACAATGAAGTCCTTTGAAACTCAAGAATTCTGTGAGTTGGTGAAGCTGAGCTCCCAAACAGCATGATTCAGAGATTTAATAGGTAAGTATTTAGTGTACACTAGGTGCCATGTACTGTGCTCAAAACTGAGAATAAAATGTGAGCTGAGCAGCAGAAAAGTAGCATAAATTATATTTTTGAGTTCAGGATATGTGCATTTTGAGAGATGTGAGTAGACATGACACAAGCCATACACCAAATTTATAACATCATTTGGTTAGAGTAGAATTCACACTTGTTAAGTGAATGAATCAACAAGTATGTTCTAATGGTTTGACATTGTTAGAAGATTCTACAAATTGCTGGTTCCAAGAAAGGCAGCTGTAAGAGAAATCACCAGAGTTGAAGCAGCATATGGAGCAAAACTTGACATGACCAGAGGACGTACCAAATAAATAAGGATGGTTTTCAACAACAAAAATCTCTTTGGAAACATAGGCTCTTGTCAAAAATGAGAGAGATGTTATGATAAGCACACAGCAAAGACTTCCGAAAAACATCCCATGCCTTTAACCATCACCAAAATCAGCCTCATGATTCTTGTGTCATATGGGTGAATATAATTCTTGCATCAGAAGAAAAAAACATGTTAAGGCACATGTTAAATATTCCAGTTCCTTTACCATTGATAGTATGATACTTTTAATATTAAATTTGCTACAAAAATGTCTCTCTTTCTCCATTATCTCTTATATATCTATGAGATATTCTGGCATAGACTGGAGACTTTATATATGGCTTTTGAGGCCTGAATTTAAATTCTAGAAAATATACTTAATGTAATAATTATGAAAGTCCTGGCACATAAAAAGTGTCAAAAATCATCAAACACAAATCCTGCAATGTCAGAATTTTTAAAAAGAAGTTGACAACAATAGTGAATAGTACTCAGAACATTTCCTTTCTATTCCATTGTCTAAAGAGTTCAAGAGTCAAAAAACGAAAGACATGCCTTTGACCTTTCCTTATTAAAAAATGTCTATACTATGTTAGTTATTATCATGAATTATTCAGGGAACATACTTACCAGGGTTATGTGTTGCTTACTCAGGAACAATTCACAAAGTACAGTAGAAAGGAGCCACAGAATCTTTATAGTATCTTCAGAATGTCCTTGCTAGTTGCTATTCTTAGGAAAATAATTAGAAAACCTTTTTCAATTCATGCCTGTCATAGGTGCTTCAAGAACTTGACTTGTCTTTAGATATTTTTCCACGTAAGCATCTTGAATTCAGGTCTCTTGTGCTACTTTCTGTCCATGAATTTAGGCTCAAATATTATGTTAACACTAGAGCATCAGTTGTCACCATGAAAGACTGAGAAGGACAGATTTCCTATCGATCATTCAGGTCAATGCTATTGCCTGTGCTGAAAGACTGTCACATGATTAATCATGAGTACTGTCGTAAAAACACTCTCTTCCCAGGCCCAAAAGACTCAGGCAATGACCTGTACTCAGTTCAGCAGGTCAGATACAACCCACATGCTGAAGGTTTGACCTAGACAATGGAGATAGTCCAAGATAGTCCAAGGGCACCAATTATTATATATTCAACTTCCTGATCATGAAAAACAAAAACTTGAAGATAAGAGAGATATAGGATTAAATACAGGTCTTCATGGCTAACTATTGGGAGAAGCCTTAAGTAATACCTTATTTCTTGACTCCCCACTTCCAAGTGCCTTGCAAGACAGCCCCATTTAAAGGATAAGATAGGTAGGCATGTGAACATAATTTATAGGAAGAGAATGCATAAAGTAACAGAGAATCAGTGCTCGTGGAGTGGCTCAGGTGGTAGAGCACCTGCTTAGCAAGTGTGCAACCCCAGTACTGCCATAAAAAAAAAATGGTAACAGAGAATCAGAAGTCCTACTTAACTTTAGATCATTCTCTTTAGTTTCTAAGGTTTTTTTCTAGGGCACTCAGCAACCAATGTAGACCCTTTCTTGCTAAATGACAAAAGTACTCAAAAGCTGCATTTCAGGCTTGTATTTATGACTATACAGAGTTCATAGGCAACGGATAAAGAGATAGATCCAGGAAACTTGTTTTATGATAGGATTGGTGTCTATAACATACCTTCTGCTGGCAACCAGATGCACAAACAGGATACTGATGCTGGAAGATCAAAGACAGGTATAAATTTAGCATAATATAACTAAAGATAAGCAAAGCAGCATGGAACTAGGAAAGGTTTTCAGACTTCCACTAGAAGATGACATTGGAATGACTCCTTCATGTTGAGACTTATCTCACAGTGCCTCATACCCCTCAATGCTACACTCTACATACACTGAACTTGTGGTTTCTCAAAATTTTTCATTGCTGTGAGCCATAGAATACATGGTTCCCTCTTCATGTATGTTCTTCCAACCTTGCAAACTTCTTCATCTAATTTATATTCATCATTCCAAATTAAAGTGGTTCTGTCTTATCTAAATAGGATGATTGTATTCAAAACAGGATAATTTTAAGTGAGATGGATATGCTGTTAATCATAGCATATGAGATTTAAACCAGATCTCTCCTGGGGAAACTAACACATGAGGGCAATGATATCTATAGTAATAGCAGTATAGCTCATAGGTCATTAATATCATAACCTTAATTATTCTTGCAGCAATAGTTATAAGGACTTCCTCAATAGAACCCCAGCAGCTCAGCAACTAAGAGAAAGAATGTACAAATGGGACTACGTAAAATTAAAAAGCTTCCGCACAACAAAAAAATGGTCTCTAAACTGAAGAGACCACCCACAGAGTGGGAGAAAATATTTGCCAACTATACATCAGACAAAGGACTGATAACCATAATATACAGGGAGCTCAAAAAACTAAACTCCCCCAAAATCAATGAACCAATAATGAAATGGGCAACTGAACTGAATAGAATTTTTTCAAAAGAAGAAATTCAAATGGCCAAAAAAACACATGAAAAAATGCTCACCGTCTCTGGCCATAAAGGAAATGCAAATCAAAACCACACTAAGATTCCACCTCACTACTGTTAGAATAGCTATCATCAAAACCACCACCAACAGCAAATGTTGGTGAGGATGTAGGGGAATATGAACCCTCAGACACTGCTGTTGGGAATGCAAGCTAGTGCAACCACTGTGGAAAACAATATGGAGGCTTCTTAAAAAACTAAAAATAGATCTGCCATATGATCCAGCAATCCCACTCCTGGGGCTATACCCAAAGGAATGCAACTCAGGTTACTCCAGAGGCACCTGCATATCCATGTTTATTGCAGCACTATTAACAACAGCCAAGTTATGAAAACATCCAAGATACCCCACTAATGATGAGTGGATTATGAAAATGTGGTATTTATATACAATGGAATTTTACTCGGCCATGAAGAAGAATGAATCTTATCATTCACAAGTAAATGGATGGAACTGGAGAACATGATATAAGTGAAGTTAGCCAGGCTCAGAAAGCCAAAAATAGTATGTTCTCCTTCTTATGCGGACTTTAGATCTAAAACAAATGCAGTAATATTAGTAGACTTGGGTCACACACTAAGGGGAGAACACATACAGGAGGAATAGGGAAATGTAGGAAACCGAAAACTTGAAAGTGATGTGCCAACTGCACAGGAGCTAATACAGTAACCTGAAAGAGCAGAGTTTGATATGGGAAGGTGACCAGGATGTAGTGAAGAGGTCAGGTAGAGATGAATCAATTCAGGTTGTAATACACTTGTGCATGGAAGCAATGCTAGGAATCTCTCTGCATAGCTATCCTTATCTCAACTAGCAAAAATGGTTTGTCTTTCTTATTATTGCTTATGCCTTCTCTTCAACAAAATTGGAGAAAAGTGCAGAACAGATTCTGCCTGGAAGCAAGGGGGTTGCGGGGAGAGGCAGGGAGTAGGTGTCAGGGGGATAAATGGTACAAACAATGTATGCACATATGAATAAATGAATAAAGAAAAAAAACCTATCCATGTTTTGTGTATAAGCAAATATACTCATGTTACCAATAAAAATCATTGGAAACTAAAATATAAGATGAAAAATGAATCTTCTGAATTTTTCTTATCAATCCTGAATGTTAGATAGTTGATCATAAAAATGATTTAGTCTAAAATTTTTATGAATTTCTATTGAAAATTTTAAAATAACTCTTTAACAGCCTTAGCTAAAGGGAGCCTTGCTTGGGAGGTGACATAAGGAACCATTTGTCAATAGGCATGCATTATGTGCCAACAAACCAAACTCCTCATGAGATAGGGAAGGTCATGTTTCCCTACCTTTCTGCACATCCCTTTATCTTTAAATAATGTGTTAAGAATCTCCTGACGATAATGACAACTGAAATTTCAGTATTACTTTTGGAGTTGGTATTTTGTTTTTTAAATAGTGACAAACAACAAATGATTGTTATAGCAAATGAAAGGAAAATATTTCTATCCCACCATGAACAAATATGTTCAGATTTATAAAATAAAATATACTGCATAGTATAACAATGTAACTGTCTGATAAAGAAGGTCAGTGATCTTGTTTCTTTAATCACTGGTTCCTTTTAGCTGGTTAGTAGAATTCCACTGAGCTGATTGAAAGGAGATTGTTCTCTATTATACATGGTTATTCTGCACTAAATCATTACAATAATCAAAACAACAGCAATATGAAAATAATTATGGTCATTATTTGTTGAATAATTTAAGCTCATAGATCTTACTATGATCTCTATGTGTCCTTACAAAACAAATCCCTGTGGCATAATAGCGTAGTTTGAGCTTTCCAGATGAAGATATTAAAGCACAGAAGAATTTAATGATATTGCTAACTGTTCATATTGTTGGTAAGTAAATGTAGGTATAATAAAATAATAAAATAGGTATAGTAACCCAATGGAAATAATGTGGTTTTCCCCTAAGCCAGCCTTTGGAATAAGTACCACCATTCCTATGATGTTCTGCTTTCACATGGAAGATATACAATGAACTTTATCACCTGCCATCAGGAGAACATAGTACTACAAGGCTTCAATGGTTTTGTTATTCCTATATGACATGTGAATTACAATAAAGTAGAAACAAAAGCATAAGGTATTTCTCAGCTTTTATGTCTTGCTCCATGATTTCAGAATTATTGCATCACTTACAATTTGCAATATTCCTACAAAAATTAGAGGAAGGCTATCCTCCAGTGTCACAAAGAGGATTAACAATGAGTTATTCTTTGTAATCTCTATCAATTATGTGAAGAATAGAAGTGGAAATGGGAATCATCACAGAGCAAATGATGAGCAATGAGATTGGCTCTACAGATCTTGACTGTGAGTGAACACGTTTTTCTTATTCCTCTCCAAAATGGCAGATGTCATTACTGCCAGAGGAGCATAATTTCATTCATGCAAGGGATGACATCCCCCTAGTTCTAAATAGAGAGTGTAGGAAAATCCATTTCAGGTTTTACACAGATTATCTAGACATCAGTGATGAGACTTGAACTAGCACACCTTTTTAATCCCAGCTACATAAGAGGCAAAGATGGGAGGATCTCATCTCAAAGCCTGCTTTGTTAAAAGTGTTAGTGATAACTTTTCTCAAAAAACAGGATTGATGTTGCCAGACACTGGTGGCTCATGCCCCTAATCCTCCTTCCTTGGGAGACCAAGTTTGAGAGGGTTGAGGTTCAAGGCCAGTTTGGCAAAAGTTTATGAGCCCCCATCTCAAGGAGAAAAAGCTGATAATGGTGTGTGTACCTGTCATCCAGCTACATGGGAAGTAGAGGATTGCTGTACATACTGACCAGGTAAAAAGTGAGACTATATCTCAAAAAATAACCTGAGAAAAAAGAGTTGGAAGCCATATTCAAACAGTAGAGTGCCTTCCTAGCAAGCACAAAGTCCCTGGTTCAAGTCCTAGTACTGGAAAAAAAAAAAAAGAAAGAAACCCAGAAACAGCTTAGTGTAGTGGTTCCAACTACAGTCCCAGCTGTGCTGGAGGCAGAGATAGGAAGATCACAGTCAAGGCCAGCCACAGTCAAAAGCAAGACCCTGCCTGGAAAATAAACTAAAACAAAAAGTGTTCAGACATGGCTTAGTTGACAAAGTACCTTTGTGTAAAGTCCTGAGTTCAAATCCCGGTAATGCTACCCCACTAAAAAAAAATCAGTTAGGAAAATTTTGCCACCACCCAGATGAGAGATGATGGTGACATCTATCAAGGACAGGCCATGGATGAGTGATGGGAGTTACTCTAATTCTGGATATAAGTTGAAGGTAAATCTAAGGGAGGGAGCCCATTGGATATCGAGTGTCAGAACACGAAGGAAGAGCCAAAGATACTCCCAGAGGTTCATTTTTTCCTGACTGAGTATAAGAAGGAACTGAATTCAAGCTATGGGTTTCATACACTGGTGTTGGAAGTATGATCAAATATTCCATTTTGGACATGATAGCGTGTATAAATTGGATTTTGGGGAAGATATCTGAACTAGTGATTTACATGAATACGATAAGAAAGAACTAACATGAAGACTTACGTATATAGAGAGAACACCTGAGAGAGTACTGCCAAAGCCATTAGACAACTCAAGTTATCACCAAATCCACTGCCTTCTCTTTTTGTCCACACATTTAGATTAGATTTCTTGGCTGCTCTTGAGATTAGATACTACCAGATTCTAGCTGAGTTGCCACATCTAAGCCTTGGTAAAATCAATATCTTCAGTATGATCCTTCTTATTCCTTCACTCTTTGCCAACTTAATAGAAATGAACAGAAACTTTGAAATCACATGTTAAAGATGGCTGTGGAATATATTACAAGTGTTTCTTATTCCACTTTCTACTTTTTTTAGATTCATGGAAAACTTTTTCTGAGATACTCTTTTCAAGGTATGATCAATGAGTTTTAAGTAAATTGATGCTTGTTATTTGTGATAGTGAGCTTGTTATCTGAGATAATCAACTTTATAAAGAGAAATGGCATATTTTGACACACAGTTTTAGAGAAGGAGTCCCTGATTGGTTGGATACATTGCTCTGGGCCTGTGCTGAGGCAGCACATCATGGTGGAACCACAACGTGGAGCCGAATGTCTCAACTCTTGGCCAGGATGCCAAAGAGAAAAGAAAGAGAGGAATAGAGATGGCAAAATCCCTTTCAAAAGTACACCCCCAAAGACCTAAAGGCCTCTACCTAGGTCATGCTTCTTAACATTTCCCCCACCTCCCAGAATCTACAAGCTGGGATTCAGGTCCTTTAGGAGAAACTTAAGATCTAAACTATGGCATTATTTATAAACTGAAGAATTTACTTGGCAATGATTCACTTTCTTCTGCTACAATGATCAAAGCGCCACATATTTGAGATGAAGTGATTTCAGGATGGTAGAGACGACTTCACCTAGACCACACAAAGGTAATTTTCCATGGACTTTGTTCAGACTTGTGGAAGACTTTGCAAAAGAAGGGACTATTTGCTGATTGACATCAGATTTTTGAGGTTGTTTGTTATCATGGCATAGTCAGAAAATCCTGAACAAAATATTAGCAGTATAAGTAAAAACACCAGATCAGTACATTCCAAAAAGAGAGATTCTATTATGACAGTCATAAATGATTTGAAATTTTATCTTTTTCAATGCTTCAGCTTTATCTGGAATTATTTTAAAAATTAATAGTATATTCTTTAACTATGTTAATTATGAGAACAAAGGAATTTTTAATACTATTTAATTTTAGTTTAAAAGTATTAGGTCCCTGGCATTCTTGGGGCAGGTAGAAGGTCCTGAGGTTAGCACTGAAAACCAGACCCCCTTATTTATGACCACTTGTTTCTCCCTGCCTGATTGTTTCCTAGCTTGCAAAACAACTCAGGAACTTCCAGTTACTCAACTAGCCAGGCATGTCAACCTGTTTCATCTGGTGATCACAGATAATCAGAGACCAAAGACTCTCTCTCCCTCCCCCATGGCTTGGCCCCTCCTATAAAGCCCACTACCCATTTTCAGCCAAGCCAACTCACTCTGAACCCGAAAAGAGTGACGCCCCTGCGGTCTGGACCAACAAACCTTTCCTTTCCACAAGTGGCGTGGTCTTTATTTGGCAGTGCCTTACAAGAAGCATGCTGAAATTTAGGCAAATTGGCAAAATATTGAATCCTGATAAATTACTAACTAGTGTTACATTTTCAACCATAAAGTGGCATGTTTATAATAAATCAAGTGAGGATTAAATGAGATGATTCATGCAACTCACTTTGTACAGTACCTGATACATTGTTTTCAATTAAGGTAGATATTATTATTACTCTTTAAGAGATAAGATATAATAAGGTATATACAAAAATTTTTCTGAATACTGTTTCCAATATTATTCAGTTTAAAGCTCTTCATTCAGAATTAATTAGCACTGGTTCAGAGAGAATATAATACCAACACTAAGAAAAATGGTCTAATTTAGTAAACATAAAATATATTAGAGTGAAGACTCATATAATAAAGTAAGATATGAGAGTTCTTCCTTCATGGCTCCTTTGCAAGTTAATTTAAAGTCTAATTTTGTTCTCAAAACAAGAGCCTACTCATATATTATCTCTTAACATTATAATTCCACATTTGTGATTATATAAGATTAAAGAAATCTCAGACATAATCTAATCCTATGTTCTTGTTCTTAAACACACATACACACACATGCACACACACACACACACACACACACACACACACACAGAGCAGCTGTAGCCTTACGTCCTATCCTACTAGGAGAAAGTGGTATTGTACCAGAGTCTGGCTGATTTTGCTGATTTCCCACCTACAACTGAGTGAGGGTGTTATTGTTGTTGTCATTGAACACATTCAATAACTATATATAAAAATAATTAACTGAGTTATCATGCTAACTACATTTATTTCTTTAAGATAAATATGAGGACATTGTCACAGAAGCATAGACGTGGAGTGAAACTTGGTGTTTTCTCAAAGCACAGAGTCCTGCCAAGGCCAGTATTTTCAGTCCATCTTGACTAAGTCATCTTTGTTCTACATTGAAGTCACAAGTGTCAAATCTGTGTCTCATTAGGTTTATTTTAAATGTTCATTGTTAGTATCTAGAGTGAATAGAAAACAGAATATCACAACTATTAGTCTCCATTACAACTGGAGTCTCGTATCTCCAGATCATGTAAGTGACCCTTTCCTAACACAGATTTTGTAAGAGCCATAATAACAATCCTAACTGAGTATACTGTACTCACAAGTAGAATGCTACTTTTAACTAGAAAGACCTGGGTCTAAACAACACTAAAATTATAATCTACCCTACATTATAACATTTTATTACATTTTATAATTAATAGACTGCCAGTTCATTTTTTTCTTATAGGAGGATAAAATAATGGAGAATATTGAATCAATACTATCTTAAACTCCTTCGACTTAGTAAGTTACAGTATATGAAAATTGCAAACTATTTTTGTATGCTGTAGTCCAAAGCCAAACTATCTGTTGTCCAGGCTTCAGAACTTAATTTTTGGGTGGTCCTGGGAAAGTTACTTAATTTCTCTGTACTTCATTTTCTTCATCAATAAAATGGGGGTAATAAAACCACTAATTTCAAAGAGTTGTTATGAGTTACAAATAATTCTTGTCCTTATAAAAACTTTAATCAATGCTTAGCATATACAAAGCTGTCTCAGTTAATGTTAGACAATAGGTCCCAGTTTTTGATACATTCAGCAAACTATAAATGTCAAAGCTTTACAGATTATTTTCTTTCTTTTGCTTCACAGTCATAAGTGGCACACTTAAACAAACAAAAATGTCATTTTTTATAAAAAAGAGACAAGAAAGCAAAACAGGTCCTGTCTGGGGAGTAAGTACCAGTGGGAGGGGGGAGAATACAAGGAAAGGGTATAGGAGGGGAAACATGTACTCATGTATCTAAATGGAAAATGAGACCAATTGAAACTATTCCAGGAATGGGAAAGGGAGGATAAAAGAGAATGATGGAAGGGATGAACTCAAATATGATATATTGCAAGAACTTTTGTGAATGTCACAATGTACCCCCAGCACAACAATAATAAAAATAAATTAAAAATAAAATGTAAATGTTGAAAAAAATGCCACAAAGAGTGAGAGAGGCAGGGTATCAGAGTCTGCAGCTGGAATTGCAAAAATGTCCCACTGCACTAACATATAGCCAGACACACGGCTATTCTAAATTATTTAAAACTAAACATCTAAATTATTTAAAACTAAACACAACTTAATATTAAGTTTCTGTATTACTCTAGCTATATTTCTAGTACTCAATAACCATATGAAGCTAGTGGCTACCATATTGGATAGAAGAAATACAGATATTTCCATTAGCACAGCAAGTTTCTATTTATCAGTGTTGATCTGTAGTCCCTAAACTAGTTTTCAAACAGAGGTTCTCTCTCTCTCCCTTTCTCCCTCCCTCCCTCTGATTGTCTTTTATATGATACACTGTGATACAGTCTTCTCCATTACTATAGGTGCCAAAAATGTATATTTATGATAAAACTAGCTAGGCATGGATTTGCTGCTTGTGTCTTTAATGTAGAACAAATATAATACGGTCAAGATTGACTGGAGATATTGGCCTTGGCAAAGGGGCTCTGTGCTTTGATAAAACAATGTTTCACTTTTCATCTGTGCTCATGTGTCATAGGAATTGTTTTTTGGAAGTGTCTTCATATTTATCTTAATTAAAGCAAACTAGTTAGAATGATACTTCAGTTAATTATGTCATACGAACTTGTTTTAAGAAAAAATCCTGCTATTTGTAAGTGGGAAAGTCAGAAAGATTTCCTGAACTCAAATGACTTAGTCTACATGGGCTATAAAAAGAAAACAATGAAATACTATGAAAATTAGGATATTATACTTTCAAATGAGATAAAATAAAGGTTCAAATGAGGAGAACATAGCAGAGTTTTTCTAACTTGATCTTTAAACTTTCTCAAGATTACAGTTGTACTTTATCCTCTGGCTTCTTTTCCTCATCTCCACTCCTGAACTCATTCTTTAATACAGATGAATAAAAAGACCCCATTTCCTGGATCTTCTACGCAAACACAAGGGAACCAACGATAAGATAGGTCTAGCCAGGTCTCAAACAGGAGCTCTTTACCACAGTCTACATTTTTTTTTTTTATAATCAACACTACCTTTAGAAGCTTATTTTGTATGTCTTCAAGACCTTAAAACAGGTTGAGATGTGCTCATTGGAAAAAGTGTAATAAAGATGATTCAGCAATAAGTAGCACAAGTTGTCTGTCATTAGAAACAGTCACACTTCAGGAAGAATGCTGATAATTTTCAAATCTTACAAGCAGTTATTTACTATTTGAGGTTTTCTCTAAAAATAAGAATCCCAAAAATTTCTAATTAAAAGGCCTTCATAGCCTCATTTACCTAAACCTACTATTTATGAAAAGGAATGTAGATTGAGGAAGACTATAGAAAGTGGAGAGATCTCCTATGTTCATGGATTGGTAGAATCAGCATAGTAAAAATGTCAATACTCCCTAAAGTAATCTACATGTTTAATGCAATTCCCATCAAAATTCCAATGACATTCATTAAAGAGATCGAAAAATCTACCGTGAAATTTCTATGGAAACAGAGGAAGCCACGAATAGCCAAGGCAATACTCAGTCAAAAGAACAATGTAGGAGGTATCACAATACCTGACTTCAAACTATATTACAAAGCAGTAGCAATAAAAACAGCATGGTACTGGCACAAAAACAGACATGAAGACCAGTGGAATAGAGGACCCAGATATGAAGCCACAAAGGAGCTAAAAATATACGATGGAGAAATAGCAGCCTCTTCAAAAAAAACTGCTGGGAAAACTGGTTAGCAGTCTGCAAAAAACTGAAACTAGATCCATGTATATCACCCTATACCAATATTAATTCAAAATGGATCAAGGATCTTAATATCAGACCACAAACTCTAGAGCTGATACAGGAAAGAGTAGGAAATACTCTGAAATTAGTAGGTATAGGTAGAACTTTCTCAATGAAACCCCAGCAGCACAGCAACTAAGAGAAAGCATAGATGAATGGGACCTCATAAAGCTAAAAAGCTTCTGTTCATCAAAAGAAATGGTCTCTAAACTGAAGAGAACACCCACAGAGTGGGAGAAAATATTTGCCAGCTATACATCAGACAAAGGACTGATAACCAGAATATATAGGGAACTTAAAAAACTAAATTCTCCCAAAACTAATGAACCAATAAATGAATGGGCAAGTGAACTAAACAGAACTTTCTCAAAAGAAGAAATTCAAATGGCCAAAAAACACATGAAAAAATGCTCACCATCTCTAGCCAAAAAGGAAATGCAAATTAAAACCACACTAAGATTCCACCTCACACTTGTTAGACTAACCATCATTAACAACACCACTAACAACAGATGTTGGCAAGGATGCGGGGAAAAAAGAACCCTCTTACAGTGCTGGTGGGAATGCAAGCTAGTTCAACCACTCTGGAAAAAAATTTGGAGGCTTCTTAAAAATCTAAACATAGAACTGCCATATGATCCAGCAATCCCACTCCTGGGTATACACCCAAAGTAGTGTGGCACAGGTTACTCCAGAGTCACCTGCTCACCCATGTTTATTGCAGCACTATTCACAATAGCCAAGTTATGGAAACAGCCAAGATGCCCCAATACTGATGAATGGATTAAGAAAATGTGGTATTTATACACAATGGAATTTTACTCAGCCACAAAAAAGAATGAAATCTTATCATTTGTAAGTAAATGGATGGAACTGGAGAACATCATTCTGAGCAAGGTTAGCCAGGCTCAGAAGATCAAAAATAGTATGTTCTTCCTCATATGCAGACTTTAGATGTAGGGCAAATACAGCAATGTGACTTTGGTCACATGTTAAGGCGAGAGGACACAAGGGAGATAAGAGGATATGTAAGAAACCCAAAAAACATGATACCATTTGATGTCCTCAATGCAAAGGAACTAATGCAGAAACTTTAAAGTGACAGAGGACAATAGCAGAAGGGGTCCAGGAACTAGAGAAAAGGTCAGTTCGAGAAAAATTAACTTAGAATGTAACACATATGTACATGAAAGCAATGCGAGGAATCTCCCTGTATAGTTACCCTTATCTCAACTAGCAAAAACCCTTGGCCCTTCTTATTATTGTTTATACTTTCTCTTCAACAAAATTAGAGATAAGGGCAGAACAGTTTCTGTCTGGAAGTGAGGAGGTAAGAGAGGAGAGGGAGAGGGAGGGGGGAAGGGGGGAGAAATGACCCAAACATTGTATGCACACGTGAACAAAAGAAATGAAAAAAAAACAAGCCAAGTTCTCATCCGGAGGAATATAAAGCCTAAGTGTTGGAGTTTTCATTGTGTGTTTTGTTTTGTTTTGTTTTGGTGGTATTGGGGACCGAATCCAGGGCCTCATGCATAATAAGCAAGTGTTCTACCACTTAAGTTATGCCCTCCATCCCTGTTATAATTCTTATATTAACACTAAATAAATGTTGCTCATTTAGTAAATTCTCTTTCACCTTAATGAAAACTTTTCTTTTAAACTTATTCTTCAAATTTTCAATGATCAGATGTCCCTTGACTGTGCTCTCCATCTTAACAGAACTGTCTTTAGTCACAGATTGCCATCTGCTCATGACTAAGTGTCTGATAGTTCATATTGAAAACTGACTATCATTTTGTTCTTCAAATATCACACCATCTGCCCTTCCATGGCTAGATAGCCTGGAGGTTGCACTCTTGTTAACAAATTGTCAGTGATACCTCAGTACCTCTGAACTAACTTCAAAACCGTCACACTGTTTTAATTATCAGAGGATCCTTAGAATAGTCAAACCCTCCTCTCAATGCCTGCGTTCTGCTCACCTATTCATTTGAAAACCTTTCTACTATTACAACAAAATTTCCTAACTTTCTTTACAGTGAACTTAAAGTTCAGGAATGACTCTCACATAGCAGTTCAGAATCCAGATTGAGTCACAGTCTTTCCTCTCATCCATTTCGACCACTTTCTATTGTACATACTCTTCAACAAGAACCCTAATCTGCCTATGGCTCATATGAAAACAAAACAGATTCAACCACATACGGTTTTACTAAGGATTAACCAACACTGTGCATTTAATGTGCCTGGGAACATGGTGTGAATCCAATACGTTTGTTCCTATTATCATTTTTTCTTGACCTTAGACAAATTCTTATTTTTATAAATATAGTCATTTAAATGTTTTGAAATCAACATTGTCTTTAACTTTGAGACAAGTAGAGGATAATATAGAAAATATCCTTTGGGACATCTTCCAGAATTTTTGTGAATTACTGCATCATGTTTACTTGAAATGCTTTTAAAGGAAATAAGCCATTCTATGTTTGTTTCAACTTTTTCCTCCTCAACTCATTTCCCTTGTGGCCGGGAGGCAATTTTATTAGTCAGAGTGCATCTTACATTCACAGCTCATATTTTACTACTGTGCACAAGAATAGTAGTGCTTGTGTGGTTTAGTCATTCATATAGACACTACCATGAGTTAAATATCATTGTTAAACTTGCTTTTTTGACTCCACATTAGGATTTGAGATATTTCTATATGTGAAGAATCATGTATCTCGTTCATTTTAACGTAAGTATATTACTTTTTGTTATGACTATCCCTTAGTTCATCCATAACTATTGAATAGCAGATTATTTTTAATTTTTCACTTCTATAAAATATACTGCAATTAACATACCTAGCCATGTTTCACTGTAAAAACATGCAAAAATTTGTTAAGAATGCATAATAATTAGTTAAGCTGCTTTTCCATGCAGTCTACATGTTTCAACTTTGCTAGGTTATGTCCAATTGCTGTTAAAATGGCTCATCTATTGATCATTCTAGTTGGAATGAATAGGTCAATTTTAGACTATGCTGAGCAAATTTGGTCTTATCAGGTGTTTTATATCTTTCCAACATGTAAAAGCTTCTTAGTTATATTAACTTGTTCTTCCCTGGTTACTAGTGTGTTTGGGCTTTTACATGCTTAATAGGTTAGACTTTCCTCTTACATTAACTGGCTTTTTATAGCCTTTTCCCCTACAGAGTTACTTTTATTTTTAATTTTCTTATCTGATGGTAATGCCATTTTTACCATAGGCTGAGTATTCCTATATGTTTGATTCTGATGTCAGATTCTTCTCCATTAATCTCTATCTTTATCCCTGATCCAATATCACAATGTTTTAATTACTTTACTTCTCTTCATTTTTCATTATAATGGTCTAGTTATTTGGAGACATTTATTCTTTAGCATTTATTTTAGGGTTATCTAGTCTACTCACATTAAAAATCCTATTCAAATTTTTACTGTCATTGCATTGACTCTGTAGATTAATTTGGGAAGGAAGAACTTGAAAATTATTTTTATAAAATATGCAACATATTAAATATATAGCAATTTTTTAAAATATGGTCAATTATAAAGCAAGTCTTCAATTTCTGCTTCTCATCCCCTAATCACAGTTGATAATTTATTTGTGTGTGTCCCAGTCTGAACTTGTTTCAAGCAGTTTTGCTAGATCTCCTTCACATTTCAAAGCTGAGATCATATTTTGCTCTTGCAGTTGCTCACATTGGCCTTAAACACTGAGTCTATTTTCCCCCTAAACTGCCTTTGCCATTCGTCCTTTGTGATTGATTGAAAATACAACTTCAAGGATGCCTCTGATTGTAGTACATGGAATTTTTTGAAATGTGACCTTGTCGCTCCTCTACCTTTTGGTAGAGTCTATTTCTGAAATCTTCAAATGTAAACTAGCCTTATGATTTGCTTTAACTAACAGCCATATTATGGTTCTTCAAAGACTAGGCTTTAGTAAAACTTAGTTTCCATTTTCTTTCTCTTAGACCATAGTACACAAGATAAGAAAACTCTACTGTAGGAAGAGACAATGTGGGGCTGAGATGAGCCATTCCAGGTGAGTCCCCTAACAAAGATGCCTGAAAGATGTCAGATGATTTTCAATACCCAGCCAAACACTGTCCAGATTACCAATAAATACACTGAAACTAATATACCCCATGACAATGGAGAGATTTCTAATCACCTTCTTAATTATCATCTTATCATAATGTTAAGTACATCTAGTACTATTCTATATAGAAATGTTCATAGCAGATTTTCTTGCATGGTTCCCAGTCTCAGGAAAAATAGTTCAGTCTTTCTGTATTAAGTGCGATGTTGCCATAGACTTTGCAAAAAATACTCACCATCGTCTGATTAATGGCATTCCCTGCTTTTTAGTCATAATTTTGCAATTTGGTTTTAAATTTTTCCAGAAGCTTTATCATGAATTTATTTGCTTTGTTTTGTCCTGTCTTTGAGACAGGCTTCACAATGTAGCTCAGACTGGCCTTGAACTTGTGATACTCCTTCCTCAGACTCCTAACTGCTGTGATCATAGATACCTGCCACCATGCACTGCCTGTCCTGCATTCATTTAAAATAGCATAAATTCTTACTTTTTATGATCAACATGTGGTAAATTGCATTGGTTTTTTTCCTTTGTGGCATTACTGAAATAATTCCTATTTTAACACAGTGATTATCCATTTCACAGTTTGTCACATTTTATTTGCTAATAATCTTTTAAGGTTTGCACGTATGTTCATGAGGAATAATGGGTTATAGTTTTATATCTTTTAGTTGTTTGTTAGAATGTAGTATTAAGGTGAAGCTGGCCTGATAAAATTATTTGTACAGTATTCCTCTGTTTATATAAGTGTATATAAATTTGGTATTAATTATTCCTTGTATAAACAAGGCCCAAATCATCTGGGTTTGGAGTTTTTATTTAGGGAAATATTTTGATAACAATTCCAATTTATTTAATAGACAGGGAGTTATTCAAGGGTCTGTTTCTCTTTTTTGTCAATTTTGGCAAGTTTTATTTTACCAGTTTGTAATTTGCCATTTTTTGCCTAATTACATAATTGGTTATTTCAAGTTGTTGACAATATTCTCCTTATAGGATCTTTAGTAACTACCACTTATACATTCTCAATGTTGGCAACTCTGATTCCTCTCACTTTTTATTAGTCAAAGGAGGTGTACGAAATTTATTGATCTGTAACCAGATTTCAATATTTTCTAATTTAAAATATACTTTTAATTTCTACTCATATATTTCCTAATTCAATTCTTCTAGATATGTTAAGCTACTTGCTTATCTTATACTAGCTTCTAAATTCAGAATGTTAGGTCAGTGATTTTAGAATTTCCTGTCTGTACAAAATAATCATTTAAGGCCTTGAGAATTTCTCTGGCTGCATTCCACAATATTAATGTCTTATTTTTGTCACTTACTTTGAAATATTTCCTGATTCATTTTGAGCCATTAGTTATTTAGAGGAAATTGCTTTATTTCCAAGTATTGAGAGCCTTCCTAGATATCATTTTACTATTGTTATATAATTAAATTCCGTTCTGGTAGAGAATCATCATTTTTATTCTTTTAAATTAGAGGCATGTTTGATAGTCTCACAGACAGCACACATTGTTGAAGATACCATATGCACTAAAAGGAATGAACATTTTGAAGTTATTGTATTCTTTAAACATCAATGATATCAAGATAATGGGTAGTTTGTTAAGATTCTACATGGCTTTCTTCATTTTCTGTCTGATAGACTAATAGATATTCAAAAGTTATGAGCCTCTTTACTACAATTGTGGTATTTTCTGATTTTGCTTTCTATTCTGTAAAATTTTACCTAATGAATTTTGAAGCTTTACGATCCAATGTAAATATATTCTTAATGTCTATATTTCCCAATGAATATTCTCCCTTTAATATCTCCCTCTAACTCGATGAAATTTACTTTGTCAGATTAATATAGCCAAGTCATTCTTTATGCTTACTGTTTACATAGTATTTCTTTCGCTAGCATTTACTTTTAACCTATCTGCATCAGTTAAACATGTTTCTTATAAACAACATAAGATGTATCTTCATTTTTTAAATTGTAATATATATTTCCAGTCTTCTTTTAAATTATTCAAATCTATTAAATATCAAATTTTACTTTAACTTTTGACTTCTCAGTTATTTGATTATATAGTTATGAGAGAGGGAGAGAGGATAAAGGAGAGGAGAAAGAGAGAAAAGAAGAAGGAGGAGAAGGAGGAGGAGGAAATTTTTTGTTAAGTGATTGTATTATGGGCTACAATACACAAACAAACTTTTCCACACAAACTTACACTGAATATTATATCACTGCACATGAAATATCAAAACCTTGCAATCTGTCATTGAAAACCTTAGAGACAATAATGATTTTTTCTCTAAATTACCATATATATTTAAAGAATAGAGAATAATAATAATTACATATGTGCCCATTTCTGATGCTCTCCCTTCTTTTCAAAAGATACAAATATTCATATGACATCATTTCCCTACAGCATTCAGCATTTATTGTGGAAAAAGTCCACCGGTAACAAGTTTTCTCAGTTTTTCTTAAACTAAAATTTTTCTTCCATTTGCCTTCCTTCTTAAGAGAAATTTTCTGAATGTAGAGCTCTGTCTTGGCAATTCCTCATTTTTAGCAAATTAGAGATATTGCTCTTTTCTTTTGTTACTGAGAAATCTGTGATCATCTGGATCCTTTTTCCCTGGTGTGTGATATGTAATTTTCCCTTAGACATCTTTGAGGATTTGTCTTTATCTTTGATTTTTATCATTACAATTATAAGGCTTTTATACACACTTTACTTTCCATTTTCCTGTGTGTTTTATCAATTTTAATTGGATTATTCTTAATTTATTTGCTAGCAAGTTGTTAAGAGTTTCATGTATATTCTGGACGCTAACATCTTATCTGCTGTTTTCTTCCATTCTGGATCCTGTGGTGTGCAAATGATTTTTAACTTGATGTAGTCCAGTTTTTTCTATTTTTTGCTTTTGTTGCCTGTGCTTCTGAAATCTTATCCAAAAATTTCTTACCCAAACTAATGTTTGGGTTCAAACACATTTTACTGTTTTCTTCTAATAGTTTCATAGTTTTGGATCCTACAGTTACATCTCATATCCATTTTCAGTTGATTTTTTGTTTATGGTGAGAGAGGGCTCTAGTTTAGAAGAGATATCTCTGTCCCCACATTTATTGCAACACTACTCATAGTAGCCAAGATACAGAATCAATTTAAGCATCTAACAATAGATAAATGGATATTTTAAATGTGGCATATAGATTGAATTTAGTGGCATGCTTATAATCCCAACACTTAGAAGGCTTAAGCAGGAGTACAAGTTAAAGGCCAGCCTAGGCTACACAGAAAAGACTCTCCTCCAGTCCCCAAAAATATGTGATATGTATACATACAATAGAATACTTAAGCTTCCAAAAAGAATTGAGTCCTATCCTTTGTGTTAACAGAGATGAACTGGAGGAAATTATGTTAAGCATAATATGCCAGGCACAAAAGGAAAAAATACTACATGATTCCACTCATATGTGGAAGCTAAAGAAGCTGACATGGAAGTCTAGGAAAAGGAAGTGGGGGGGGGGGGAGAAGAAAAGAGGATGTTCAATAAGTACAAAGTGACAGAAGGAATAAATTTTAATGTTCTATTGCATAGTCAGGTGACTATAGTTAACAATATACTGTACTTTTCAACATAGCTAGAAAAGAGAATTTTGAATGTTCTCACCACAAATAGATGATCACTATTGAAAGTGATGGATATGCAAATTGTACTCATTCAATCATTATGCAATGTATTCATATATCAAAACATCACACTGTACCCTATAAGCATCTACATTTTTTTATGTATCATTGAAAAATAAAAGGTATTTTTATTTTAAAATAATTTAAATAAATTTAAACAAATTTAAAAAATTTGTTTGGGTGTGTCCAAGTTTCTTGAATTTTCAAATTTATATCTTCCACCACATTTGAGATACTTTCTGCCATGTGAATATATTTTTTCTGTCTTAATTTTTATGTTTTGTCAGGATTCCAATTTCTTGTATAATAGATTTTTTACATTACCTCATAGATCTGCAAAGTCTGCTTTTCAAATCATTTTGGTGTTCAGATTCAGTAATTTTTGTTGGCTTACTGACTATTCTATCATGTTTGATTCATGAAGTCTTCACATGTTAGTCATGGTTGTTTTTAAATATCTGACTTTTTAACTAAATGACTAAATCTATTTCTGTTGTTGGTTGTGTCTCTTTGTTTTACAGGACAATTATAATGAATGATCATAGCTGAGGTGACTTAAAGATGGTTGCAATTTTAGTAAAGCTTAGTACACATTTTCTTTTTGTTTGTTTTTTCTTCAAATGTAGATCTTCTTGGACATCTTTTTCTAGGTATTTGATTAAAAGCCTAGCAAAAGTCTCCATCATTAGTTCTCCAAACGTGTGTGAGATTTAGTTCTGGTATTTTGGAGATTTTAAGTTCACCTTTTATTGTCTATCTCCTGAAGCTTTAAATTCCTCCAAATGTCCTGAGGGGCTTACTGGTTTAGTCAACATTCCCCTTTCACAATGCATTTAGGAAGATTTCTACTCAGTTCTACAGCTGCTCATAAAACTCAGTCATATGCACAGCTTCTTAAAGCAAACAAATACAAATGTTTTTAATTTCCTGGTTCCTTTTCCTCCAATAGAATCCATCTGCTTTGGTAAGATTGACTCACAGTTTATGAAAAAATTATTTAAGAATTTTTATAGATCATGTAGAAAAGGTATATAAACAAATTGAAGCATACTCTATGAAATTTGGGCTTCTCCATATTCTAATTAATAATGTATTTTAGGGAGAAAATCTGTGTCACTGTACAGAAATTTTAGTTTTCCTTTCATCACTCTATTGGTGAAAAAGGGGGTTTCTGCCCCTGACATAATGAGGTTGGCCACAGTCAGTACCTAATACTGGACAGATGAGATTGACATAAGATATTTAGTCACACAGAATCACAACCCTTGGGAAGAAGGTGACCACATAGCACCCAAAGCCACACTGGTTTGATCTTTGGAACAGGGAGGAAAACCAGCAGCTATAGGAAGCAGGTTTTGTACAATGAAGAAGGTGGGAGTCCTCAGACCTTCACAAAAGGATGTGAATGGCTTATTTGAATTATTACAATGGCTGGCAAAGAACAGAAACTTGATACTTACAAATGAGCAGGAACTGTGGCTGTTCTCTTTGATAAGGAGGGTTGTCCAGCTCAGAAACCTTATCTACGGAAGCAGAGTATGGAGTGGAATTTGGATTTAGGCCATCTGAGTTCCTCTCCATTTCCCCAGAAGGTAAGGGGGCACATACTGGTAATTTTAGATATCAATTATGTGCTTTGGCATCTAAATAGTCCTTTGGTGTGGGGCTGGAAGATATTGAGTGCAATTTCCTGTGAGCATTTAGGTTATTCACAATGTTTCATCATTACGTAAAAGTGGAAGAAACAATCTCATTTGTGCTTAAGTACATGCATGTGTATCTATTGTGTTCATGTTTTTGAAGAAAGCATCTTCCATTCACGTTGTTGAATTCCTATTAATTGATTTGCCTTTGTATAGCTTAAGTGCATATGTAATTTTGTGAGAGATCACTGCATGCTCTTCTTAACGCTTTATCATTTTCCACATCTGTGAGTCTCCTATTTTTCAACTGATTTGCCAACTTAGTGTAATATTTATTTGAAGTTTTGCCATTTGATTAGTTAGAAATTTTATTTAACTACTGGTTCAATCTGCATTTCGTATATTATGAATGAAATCCAACACATTTTCACACTTTATTCCTGGTAGGGCTATCACCCTTACTTGATCATTTTTTCTACATTTCCTTATGTATGTTTCCATGGTTATTTTTCTATATGAACATCAGAATAATTCAGCTAATGTAAAAATGCTTGGAAAAACTGACTTACCCCAGTAAATTTAAACATTAGAAATAACTCATGTATATATGGTATTTTGTCACTCTAAAACAAGGAATGCCTTTTTTCCATTCATTCTTTTGACTTTTTGTTCAGATATTTTTGTATGAAAAATTTTCTATTTTTGTTAAATATTCCTTTACATTTTCTCTATGGCTGTTATTTGTCACTATTCTTTTTTATTTGATGTTTAAATTTTCTGAGATTTGGTTGCTATCCTTTTGCAAATCCCACCAATTTTTTCGCTTTTTTCTTTATTCATTTATTCACATGTGCATACATTGTTTGTGCCATTTCTCCCCCAGCACCCCACCCCTGCCTCTTCCCCTCTACCCGCCTCTCTTCCAGGCAGAACCCGTTCCGCCCTTTTCTCCAATTTTGTTGAAGAGAAGAACTAAGCAATAATAAGAAAGAGAAACCGTTTTTGCTAGTTGAGATAAGGATAGCCATGCAGAGAGATTCCTAGCATTGCTTCCATGCACAAGTGTACTACAACCCGAATTGATTCATCTCTACCTGACCTCTTCACAACTTTCTGATCACCTTCCCATATTGACCTCTGTCGTTTTAAGGTTACTGTATTAGCTCCTCTGCAGTGGAGACATCAAACGCTTTCAAGTTTTGGGTTTCCCACCTATCCCCATTCCTCCCATATGTGCTCTCCCCTTAGCGTGTGACCGAAGTCCAACAACATTACTGCCTTTACCCTAGATCTAAAGTCTGCATATGAGGGAGAACATACGATTTTTGGTCTTCTGAGCCTGGTTAACCTTGCTCAAGATGGTGTTCTCCAGTTCCGTCCATTTACTTGCAAATGATAAGATTTCATTTTTCTTCATGGCTGAGTAAAATTCCATTGTGTATAAATAACACATTTTCTTAATCCATTTGTCAGTACTGGGGCATTTTGGCTGTTTCCATAACTTGGTTATTATTATTAACTGAGATTAATTAGGTTTTCTTATTCTAATTGTTATATTTCAGAGGTTGTATTTGTGTGTGTGTGTGCTTATATATTTATATATGTTTGTCTTTTCTGTCTGTCTTTGTGTACTAAAATTGGAGTACACATGAACACCTATAATAGCCAAGAAGGGTTGCTTGTCAATATTCAAATTGTATTTATCAACTGATAAATTATATTTTCAGAATTACTAACCCATAGCACTCTGAAAAATATAGCTACTGAAGTGAAATATTTGTTTATAATTATTTTAGCACAAATAGATACTCAAACTAGCGCATTCAAAATTGCTTGGGTTCGTTTTCTTACATATTACTCAGTGTGTATATGTATTTGACCCATGCTTTTAGTGTGTGAAAATTAATGAAATCATTAATGATCCTTAAAAGTGAGGAATTTTGAAGCTATAACATACATATTCCCATTATACCTTTCTTGGGTGTAATCTTACCCTTGTTTTTAATGCAAGCTACACTTTTTTTCCCTGTTCTTCACAATAGATGCTTTTCTGCTTGGTATATTCAAGGTGCAGTGCTCACTACCAGAAAACACCACTCTCTGTCAATATAGTAAGGATGCAAAATCCATTATTCAGTTGTTCTCTCAGTTTTATTCTTATGATTTTCAGTATTATGTTGGCCAATGTCTTTTTTATAAATTTAATGTTCAAGATATAAAGATTTCATAGTGGCAATAAAATGTCATTATTAAAAGCTACTAGCTATCTTCTATGACAGCTACGTGGAGTTAGTCCATCACACATATTCATGGACTGATAACATATTTCTGAATTTACATTTTTCTCAAGGTCAACCTTTTTTTAAAGTCATAAATACTTATTTTAAATTTATACTGTTTCAAGGCATATGTTCAGAATAACTGAAAAAAGAAGGTTCCAAATTGACTACTGAAAATTGGGGTATTCCTGTTTAAAGTATGTGTGTTTTGATTCAGTGCACACAGTACAAGCTTCTGAAGCAACTAACAAACAAAACCTCCTGGAAAAGCCCACTGCCTTGCTGAAGTTAAAATATGGATCTCTTGGATCTTAGATTTTTACTTACCTGGCTTTGTAGAATGCTAGAAACACTGTATCAAATGCAATAGTACTGTATGTGCATGAAATGTTTATTTGTTTAATTTGTCAATAGAAATGCACTCAGAGTAGGACACTGAAAATACCTTACAATCCCCAGTGTCATTTTAGCTATTTTACCTAGTTGCACATGAATGTAATTCTGATTCTAACAATGTAAATTGCACAATAGTCAATGATTGCACTTTGTACATTCTCATTTTGTATTTTTGGATAATAAATCCATTTTACTGTGAAGCTAAATATGTTCCAGGAAAATAAGTTGCATATCACTGATTGTCTCAATTATTTCACATAAATATTTATTAAATGTCTAGTACCTGTTAAATATTTTAAAAACATATAATAACCATCTAAATCACTTGCTTTCCAATAGAAAAAACATGTATAAAATATAAGATTTACAGAAGTGAAGAGAACTAATGTACAATTGTGTTCTATCAGTATGCAGATTAAATCACCTGATAATCTTTCTGGTCAAACACAATAAAACACAAGATGAAATATAACAAATATCCTGTTAAGTATTTACTAACAAATGAGGAGAAATTATAGAGGATCTTGAACAACAACAACAAAAACCTAAAACCCAATGTGGTTTTAGTTACTGCTATAGTCTCCCTGCCCTGGCACAGTAGGGAAGGAAGTGTTGGTTTTGGCTGCTAAGGGCCAAAATTTTAAAGCTTGTATGGAAAGATGAGCCTTGCCCTGTATGAAATGAAGAGATAAAATAGAACTGCATACTGAAACTGACACAACAGAAGGCTACATTATTTGTGAAAGACTGGAGGAATACAGAAAAACCCACTCCCTGGCACGAGGTAATAATAAATTATTTGAAACTGGACATGTGAGAGATTAAGGACAAAGCACATGTACTTTGGTATAGACTCTAAAGGAACAAAAAACATCCTCTGAGTTTATATCTACACCTATGTATCTTCCATGGATTAAATTTGTGCTACTTGACTTTTCTAGGTGTCTGAAGCAAAATGGTTAGAAAATGCCTGAAGAATGAAATGAGATCCATTTGGTCTGTTGAAAGCAATGATGAAACTACTCCTGGTAGTCATGTCTTCAAACCAAGTTGAATATTATTCCATGGTAAAACTGATACTGAGCTAAAATTGAAAATAACTTGTAAAAAGTTTGAAACAAAAAGTCACCATGACAGAAAGTAGCATAATTAATCATAGACGAATTAGACCGTGTATCATTTCATTCAGGGTCCCAGAGGAAAGCAGGCAGGGAGTCTGAGTAACTCAAAGAGAATTTATTTACAAAGGGATGGATGACAGAGGTATAGCCTGCCATGAGAAGAGATAGTGAAGCTATCTTTTCCTGTAGAATGGAGTTGAGATCGGCAGCACGATGAGAGAGGGAGATTTTTGAAAAAGAAAGTAGGGAGAAAAAATTTTAACATGCCTTCTGAAATTGTTAATTTTTTAAGTAGATGTAACAAGTTTAAACCAATTTTTATAAAGACAAGCCAGAAAATAAATACCCTGATCTCATTCCTCTGTCACTCTACCTTTGGTTAGTCAAATTCAATCAGAAACCTGAAAACAAAATGGGGGATCTTTGCATAATTCATACTGGTCACTGGACAGCACCATGCTCTCCAGATATAGAAAGCATGGTGAAGCTGCGATTATGGTTAATATGGGGTCTCACTAATTCTTGCCAGGACTGGCCTTGAACCACAATTATCTTGTGTTCCATTTCCCAAGTGGCTGAGATTGCAGGTGTATGCCACCATGCCTGACCTCCAAAAATTTTTAATTATCTTTATGTAACAATATAGCCTTTGAAATATGCTACAAAAATGACTTTTAAAGAATTAGAAAACATTAGCTAAGCCATCATTATAAAAGGAGATTTTTAACAATTACATAGAGATTAAATAGTATTTTCAAATACACATGTAGAAAATTCTAACAACTTAAACAAAATTCTGATCTCAGAGATTCATAGTCTTGAGGAAGTAAAAAAAAATATTGTAACACTAAAAGGTATAATGAAGGAAAATGATATTTTATCCCAAAAGATGAAAGATAACAAGTATACAACAAAACGACAAAGAAACAAAATTATTTTTAGAGATAAATGAAATAGACAAATCTCTATCAAGAATAATCAAGTTGGGCATGGTAGTGCATGTGCCTGGATTCCCAGCTATTCAGGAGGAAGAGGCGAGAGTATCTTCAGTTCAAGGCCAGCATGGGCAAAGGTAAGCAAAATCCTGTCTCAAAAACAAAAACATTTTTTTTTGATGGTACTGCGGTTTGAACTCAGGGTTTTCCACTTGCAAATCAGATGCTTACAAAGCAAACTTTCTACTGCTTAAGCTATGCCTCCATTCTACAGGAATGTAAGTCAGGATACAACAAAGACACTTGCACACCAAAGTTTATTTCAGCACTATTCACAATAGTCAAGCTATGGAAACAACCCAGATGCCCTACAACTGATAAATGGATTAAGAAAGTATGGTATACATATACAATGTAGTTTTATTCAACCATAAGGAAGAATGACACCACGTGTTTGGTTTGAAGGTAAATGGATGCAATTGAAGGACATCATGCTAAGTGAAGTAAGCCAGGTTCAGAATGACAAAGTCTACAATTTCTCTCATATGCAGAAGACAGATCCAAAATATAATCACATACACAAAAACAAACATTATCATATGCAAACTTATATGTAAAGCATGTTTGTAATCATGAAACTACTCTTGGATCTCTGAGGAGTAGGGGGAGGAAAACAGAATGATAGCTTGAATGATATTGGAGTACAGTATATCTGTGTAGGGAGAAGATAACAATGATATGTATTGAAAGCTGTTGAATAATGAGCTCAAGTGATAAAGCACTTGTATAGCAACCAGAAGACTCTGAGTTCAATCCCCAGTACAGAAAAAAGAGAGAGAGAAAGAATAATCAAGAAAACTGCATGACATAAGCTACATTACAAATATAAAATAATAAAAAAAAGGACATGTTCAAAATTGCTAAGAAGGCGTTCTGCTACTTGAACAATTCCACCAGCCCTTTCTGCATTTATTTTTGAGATATGGTCTTGCTTTATGCTTAGGCTTGTATGGACCATGATCCTATTTGTATTTCTCATGTATGGGGAAGTCAGGTGTTTGGTTCCATGCCCACCCTTTGATTGAAGTGCGATCTCTTGGACTTTTTGTCTTGGCTGGCCTTGACTCATGAACCTCATCTTTGCCTCCCAAGTAGTTAGGTTTATAGGCTTAAGCCACCATACCTGGCTCAGGATTTGAAATATATTAAGAGTGTACTACAAGCAACATTATACCAATAAAAGCAAAATTTTATGTAAAATGGAATATTCCCAATAAAGCTATGAATTTACTAACAGTATTTCTCATTTTAATATTAATACCAGTCAAAGAAGTAGACTATCAAGTGAAATAAAGTTATAAAATTTGGGAGGGGAAAATGATATTGTTGCTGTTCATAGATGTTTAGATTACACTTACTTTTAAGAAAACATATCAATGTAAAACTCAGTATAGTTTCTATCCACCAGTAACAAAGTATTAGAAATATTATTTTTAAATATAAAAATTAAAATATAATAAAATACAAAGACCCTAACCATGATAATTCCAAAGTTTAAATTCCTGAAAAAGAACGCAAAAAGTTCTCTGGAGGAATTAGCTCTACATATAAACAAAAAGACATTGTGTTTTAAAATGTAATTTCTTCCTGAATTCAGTTTTTAATTGCTGATATGATGAATTTAATATGCACTCTTGACAGAAGTTGAATTAGGAAGAATTTTCATGTTGAAGATATAGTCTTTCTCAATATCCATACATAAGATATGAAGTAACGTAAACACCATTATAAAACATGATAGTCTATTTCTTTAACACAAAAAAGATGATCACTAAATTCATTGGGAAATCTATAGGCCAAAGCTAGTTAACATAATTACAAAAGAATAGAGTACATCACTCAACTACTTATTGTTATCAGTGCAAGGAAAGACAAACAGAAAAGTGTCCAGACTTAATTAGACATGTGTGGAAAAGTGATAAAGATGACACTGCAGACAGGGGAAGCAGAATGATATAATCAGTGGTATTGAAATAAACTTAGCATGACAGAAAAAATAAAATTGAATCTGTACTTCACTCCAAAACACAAAAATGAAACTAAAGAACATACATGCTAAAATATGAATTCACTTAGTAATAAACAAAGGATACAATTACTAAAACCTCATCATACAAGATATAAAGCTCTGAGTATAAAGAAAATATAATTATGTTCAGATACATTATAATTAAGAGCTCTTCTTGCAAAGACATAATAAAGTGAAAATGTAAGCTACAACTGAAGAGAAGAAATTTATAGCATATGTAAAAATGATTCTGTATCCAGCATATATAAGCCACTCCTACAAATCAAATAGAAAAGACAACCCACTTATCTCAGATATGCATAAAAGGAAAAACCGAAGTACTCACAGAAAGGGAAAAAAAAAAACCCAGGCTCATTTTTATATATGCTTACTTAACATCTCTAGTTAAATATACTAAATTAACCCATGTTTTCCATCCCTCACCACACTGCCCCATCTGCCGTATTTTTCAGTTACTGACAACCAAATCACCATCTGGGAGTCATCATAAACGCCTCCTTTTTGCACATTACTCATTTGACCTATCAATACACCCTGTCCATCTACCTTCAAACTGTATCCAGCATCGGATCCCTTCTATCACTTTTCCCTGCTATCTCCCTGTGCCTCATCTGTCCTCACTGCTCTCCATGCCTTCATTCTGGCCTCTTCAATCATCTCTAAGCCTATCAGTCAAGTGATTCTCTCTAAAAATGGTTATTCAGAGCAGGTTACTCTTCCTGCTCAAACCTCACAATTATCTTCGCATCTCTTTTAGAATAAACACCAACACTTTGCAAATGATCTTCTTGATCTGGTTTCCCTTTAAAAGTCTGATCACTCTTCCTACCATGCTCTTCCTTGCCACACCCCAGTACTGTCATACTGACATCTTTGCTCTTCCTAAAACATGTCAGACCATACTGTATCAGGACCTGTAATCTTACGATTTCAGTTGTGTGAATCATTGTCTACTGTGTGCATTCGGTTATTTCCCTGAACACAATGCATGGAATTTGAACCACTCTATTTACAAACTTTGCTAACCTTCTTCTTTTCTGCTTTATTTTGTTTCTTAGTACTAACCAGCTTCTTATATGTATTTTTTCCTTGTTTTTCTTCTTAATAGAAGATAAGGCAGGGTTTATGAAGGTAGGATTTATACAAAGCTATGTTCGCCATACACAGAATGGTGCCTGATCCTAGAGACAAACCTAAGATATTTGTTCTTAGAGCAAAAAGAAACAAATACATGGAAAATATAAGGTAAATCTGAGGAAAATAAAATGACCCATCCTAAAATGACAAGTTATGAATATTAGGGTTATTGAACAAGGGAACAGAAATAATTGAGGGGAAGAAAAATTTAAAACCAACACAGAATACTTTCCCAAGTTAAAAAAAAAAATCCTTTCTTATTGAAGCTACTAGTTGTCAAGCAAAACATAATCTTTAAAATTCTCAAACAATGCCTTAGCACCTGAAATTTTAAAATAAAAGGTTCAGTTAAAATAAACCAGGACAAATACAAAACATCAAGATTAGGATGGATCAGGTTTCCCAAGAATATACAAATTGCGAGTTCCCAAATGAAATGAATTTCTAGTATTCTCAATACACAGAAAATATATCGTTGAGTACAGAAGTAAAATTTGAAAAAGGAAAGGACATTTCAGATAGTCATGCTGTGCAACAATGAGTTAACATAGTAGGTCTGATAGGGTTATTTCTGAGAGTATTTCGCTTGTGATACCAGCCCTTGAAAGGCTCCCAAGAACCCTGTCCATAAAGGTTGACAGGCAATGGCTAGTCCATTATATATCAAGTTGCATTTCAGGAAACTAACTAGACAGAATGTAGTGGAAGGTTTGATGGGGCATGACTGCAGTCAGGAGCCATGTCAAAAGTTTCTACAAGTAGTTCAGAGGTAAACCTCGAACAGTGCATTGGCACTGAGGATACAAAAAGAATTAAAATCTCAGCAATACTAGAGAAGAATGACTGTCAGGATTTAGTTAGTAAAAATCTTTTCTTTGTAAGACCATAAAAGAATTAAATTAATTAAAAATAAATACTTTATTCACTTGAAGTAGTTCATAAAAAGTCAAATGTTATTAGTATTATTTTGCTAGGCATTTTTATTATTTAATAGTACTTATCTACATAAAGAATATTGTAGTAGTGGGTAACTTAAAAAAAAGAGAGATTTATTTAGCTCACATTTCTGGAGGCTGAAAGTCCAAATGACATACCACAGGTTCTTACAAGAGCTTTCCTGTCTGCATGACCTCAGAAAATGGCACCACTATAGCAGGATTATATGTAAGAAGGAAGCCAAGGAGACTGGGGAATGCTCACATTTATTCTTTTCTAACAATGTTTTTGTGGAAACTAGCACAGCATCCCATGAGAACCATCTTAATCCCTTCCAAGATCCGTCCCCCAAAGAGCTAAGGACGTCAAACTAAGCTGTACTTATAGGTTTCACAAACTCCCACCCTGTCACAGAGGGGACCAAGCTTCCAACATATGAACTCTTGGGGGGCAAACTACTTCCAAACCACAGCAAATACTAGTGTCTTAATTACTGTCTCATTGATGCAGTAAAGAAAATATTAATAAAAACCTTCAATAATAATAACAACCTAATAATATGTTAATAAAAACACCTCCTTTTATACTATTTAAATTACCCACAGTTTACTTCTCAAGGCCGGGGGTGATTACTGAGTGGTAAGCTTTGCATAATACAATGTCCATGGGGCAGAAGAAAACACTAAATTTGAGAACAAAAGAAAGGGGTCTAAATCTTTCCTATATTCCTGGCTATGTATATAATTAGGAAATATCAGCAAACTATGTGAGAGTTCATTTCCTAAACTCCCAAAAGGTAAAAGACACTCCTGCATTGCAGTTTTCAAAGAGCTGAGTGAGAACAAGGGTGAAATTCAGGTAGAAAGATATCCTTTTTCCACTACTTGAGTTCTTTTTGCTCATAGATGTTTTGACTGAATTATTTTCTATCAAGTTCTCAAACACAAAATCCACAAGTTTAAAAATGTGGGATTAACTAGAAAATAAAGACCTGAATTTGACGAGGGCAATGGTACTTCTGCATTTTTTTATTCTCTTCTTGCATTAACAGCATACCACCACAGCCCATATTTATACTGGTTTAACTATTCCTAACATAAACATCATTTCAACTCCTTGGTTTTTTTCAGTTGCCTTTAGGAAGTCTTTGTCTTTCTTTTGTGAAGTAAAGAAACCAAAACTGCATGCAAAATTCAAGAGCAAAGAAGTAGGTTCATTTTCATTTTGTTATTTTTTTCTATGGCGATTCAACAGAGGATTATGCTTTTATCTAGAAATGATATCCCGGGCTCATAGTGACTGAAAGGAGTTTTTCCTGGGTCATATCACCACTTAAAGGTCTTAATTTCAACTGTTTGGTCTGACTTATTTTTGATTAAAAATAAAAATTTATGCATGCCTGCTCTCAAGTTCCCCTAGCCTGGGTCTTAGCACTCACATGGCCTCCTGAGCAATTGCTGAAGTTTATTCCCATTAGCATGGCACTTTTCAACCCAGGAGGCCATACTTTCATCTGTAAACTTGATCGTCTCATTAAGCGCTCTTTCTTCCAGAGCTTTTATATTAAAAGATTGTTAAATAAATCTGCAGAGCTCTGGCACCAATCCCTGGAGACAAGTTAGACAAGTTAGAAAAGGCAAAAGTTGCCCTAAACTTTTTCTTATTTTTAAAAGGAAATTGCAGTTAGATGGTCAAATACTTCTCCTAATTTCATGATAACTGCATTTATAATATGCAATATTGGACACTGAAACCTTAGCTAAAAGAGATTGGCCTCTAACTAAAAACAAACCTGCAGGTATCAGAAGCCATAATCCAGAGGAGCACTTACCAATACATGAACAAAACGTACTGCACCTTTGAACCAAAGAACTTCTGTATGGAATCACAGTAACTCCATGAGGGCCTCTCCTTGTAAAAGACACTTCACATGGTGCCAGACAGTCTTACTTTTCCATGTTCCACCTTCTGAGGATACAGTGTTCCTCCCTCTGAAGGATGAAGCTCTCACCAGACAACTGAACCTAACAGGGCCTTCATTTTGGACTTCCAGCCTCCAGAATGGTGAGAAATGAATTTCTGGTCTCTATAAATTACCCAGATTCATGTATTCCTGTAGTTTGTTGAAGCAATATAGGTGGACTAATATATCTAGCTCAAAAAAGTTGTGAAAATGCACATGTATGAATATACATATAATAATATACATATATACTTATTACATAATATATAGTAATACACTTATACATGCAAGAATACACATACAAGAATAGATGTACACAGACATATAGTGATATAGTGTGTGGTAGACTCTCAATAACTATGTAGCAAATTAATAAATAAATGAAATAATGTTGTGCAGGTGACATGGACAAAGAACCACTGTGCTGGTCTAAGACAAGGAAACACATGTTTTTCTTGCTCACTAATCTGTGTAAATACATAAATAGGGTCACTTCTCTTGAACATATTCTTTCAGAAAAAAAATGGATAAAGAGAGATTTAGCAAAAAAATAAAAACATATTAATATTTTTCTTAGCAGAATCTATTGCTTCTAAGGTGCCAACCAAGAGTCCTATTGAGCACTAGTTGAATGATTCCAATGTCAGTGTTCACTTTGAAATGCATTTGTTACTATGGAAACAGTATGATCTTTGGAAAAGAAAAGGTTTAATGGTACCCACAAGTACCTGCAATTGCAAATGCACATAATATTTTTAAACACCTTACATGTGTTCAAAATCATATGGAGAAATCTTGTGATATTGCATCATGAAAATATATGTTAAGAAATTAGTGAGCTACTGGAAACTGAGGTTCAATGCAAATTCCACCTCCTCGTTGAAGCCCTCCCACAATATCTTCAATCAGAAGTACTTCCTCTATCTTTGGTGACATTGTAGCACATAAAGAATAATTCAACCTCAACATCTGTTGTAGCTGTTTGTGTTCATGAATGCTGCTCTCAACAGATTGTTACAAAACAAGGGCTTGAATTTGCACATTCTTGCTTGTATTCTATGAAGTTCCTAACAAAAAGTTAAGCCGAATTATGAATTTAACACATTTTACTTGAATTTTACTGAGTATGCACCCATTTTTAATATTTATCATCATGTTAGTTCTGATTAAGCTTTTGTTTCACTAATTGCATTGAAGTTCATTGGACTCTCTTTAACTCATTTTATTCACTACATTTTGTATCCCTTTTATAAAATACTAGGTTTACTGAAGTATAATATACATATTGACTCTGTTTTATATGTAGTTTAGGGAATTTTGATAAGTGTATACAGTCATAACTACTGCCACAATCAAAATACATAGTATATGTCAACACACACACACACACACACACACACACACACAAAATGTCTCTCCTACCCTTGGTAGTCAGTTTCCTAAGTCCAACTCAAGCACCTGACATGTCTTTTGTCTTTATCCGTATAAATTCTAAAATATCCTGTATACAAACACATGCAGTATTAGAAATAATGTCCAGTAGTGATCCATTTTTAAGACAAACCATTTGACCCCACCCACTTGTTTGCATATCTGCTTGTGGATGTTGGGAGAGGGGCAACTGATAAGAGAACTTAAACTGGGAGGGGTAAATCACATAGGTAAAAAACTGTCTACATGCCAGAAGGCATATATCACAGGGAGACCTTCCCACTACAAGAAGAGGCTAGATCCCACTTATAAAATTTGACCAATCCAAAGAGAAGCATATTTTTAAATAACCCAATAGGAATTAGATGATCTCTTGGAAAACAATGTAAACCCCATAGTACTCAGCCAATGAGAAACCAGGGGAGGGAAATGCAAACTAGCAATAAATGCTTATTATAACTGTGCTGGGTGTGCCTGGCTTACTAGACACCCAGTCTTGCAAGATTGTCATTAAAGTCTTACTTCTGTTGTACTTCATGTGTCTCTCAGTCCATTCTTTGAGTTTGAGCAGGTGAGCATATTTCTCATATGCAGTATGCAGTCTTTTCTGTCAGACTTATTTAATTCAGAATAGTGTTTTTAAGAGTGTACAAGCAATTGCAGGTTATCAGGAGTTTACACTCTTTGATTGCTCCATCATATTCCATAGCGTGAATGAAATATTATTTTCTATCTGTTCACTACCTAATTGTTTTGTTGTTTGTGGCCATTATAAATAAAACTGCAATAAAAAATCAGATATAGGTCTTTGTCATGCTTTCATATCTACTGAATAAATACCAAGGTGCGGGATTGCAAAGTCATAAACTAAGGGAACATTTAACTTTATACGAAGCTGAAAAACTGTTCTCCAAAGGCCTGGACCATTTTGCACACCCAACAGCAACGGTGGGACAATAGGTGTGCTTCAGAACTTTCTTTGTTAGACATGATTATTCTCTACCCATCCAAGGATCCTTGCAGCTCCTTAGCATCTCAAAGAGGACAGCAGAAGCATTAGCTTCTTTTTGTCTCCCTGCTCCTATAACTCACCATCTAAAAGGAGATGGGGGAAGCAAGCTGCTCTGGCTCTCCAGCCTTTACTTCCTTGTTCCAATGCCAGAGTCTGGCCCTTTAAATACTTATCAAAATAATACAATTTCCCTGTCTCCTCTTCTATCTGTCCTACCTCACTTACAATTTTATGTCTTATGAAGCCTTTGCTTAGTCTAAGATCACAATTTTTCCTCCGTATCTTTTTTGAGACATTTTATAGTTTGGGACTTTACATTTACATTTATGGTCCATTTTGAGATAACTTTTCATGGATGGAAATACATTTCTGCATATTACTGTGCAATTGTCCCATAATTATTTGTTGGAAAGAATATTTTTTTCCATTGAACTTATTCAAAAATCAATTAACTAACCATATGTTAGTGATTCTATTTCTGAACTGTATTTAATACATTAATCTATTTGTCTTTTTTTTCCAACAGCAAATCGTCTTAATTACTGTGGCACTGTATTAAGCCTTGATTAAGGCAGTGTGAATCTTCCAATTGTGCTTTTATTTTTTTAAATTATTTCATAGCTTTAGGTCCTTTGTATTAATATATAAATTTTAAAATTAGCTTGTACATTTTTACTAAAAGAGACTGCTGGAATTTTATTTGCCTTTGCATTTAAGTGATAGATCCATATTGCAAAGATTAGTATAACAATAGGAAGTGTCTGCTACCATGCACATTGTACATATATTCATGTATTTGTAGCTCCTTTGAATTCTCACCAATATTTTCTAGTCATTAGTCTGACAAGACTTGCACATATTTTGTTGAAGTTAAAATAGTTTTTCACTATTTTGATGCTGTTTAATTAGCGCTTATTTTTAAATTTAATTTTCACTTCTCCATTTGTAGTTGTGTTAACGGCACTGGTGCAATCTGTGATCAGAAAGTCCTGGTTTTTGTGCTCCAAATGGAAAAATCCAAGCAGAGCATGTGGATGGGGTGAAGTGAAATAGCTTTATTGAGGGAAGGGAATCACCCATTCTGCCAGGTGGAAAAAAGGAAGAAGAAAAAGAAGGGGTCACAGTGGGCACAGGTGGAGTTCACCAGCAGAGAGAGAGAGAGAGAGCTTTTCTTTTTCAGGTGCCTTTAAAATCTATCCTATCCCATGGAAGGGTAGGCTCAGGAGGTTCTCACTCAATAATAAATGAGAGGGGAGGGGTATGGGTGATGCCCAACCAGGTGAGTGGGGTCTGGCTCATCCCCAGGGAACCTGCACAAGCCCCAAACTTTTCCTACTTCTAGCCTGCCTCAGTTGCACATAGTAAAACAAATGATTTTTGTTTGTTAGCCCTATATCCTATGACTATGATAAAATCTCTTGTAGATTCTATTACTTTATCAACAATTGTCTGGGCATCCCTATGTAAAAATCATGACATCAATTAAAAAAAAGTTTTATTTTTTTAACTATTTTTTTTTACAATTTGTATGTCTTAATCTTCATTTTGCATGATGTCCCTGTCCACAGATTCTACTACAATGCTGAATTGGAGGGACAGAAGCAAAGATGTCTGCCTTATTTCCCATTTGAGGGGGTAATCAGTCATCCTTCTAATAGTGGACATACTAGCAAAACTATTTCATATATACTGCTTATCATGTGTGGATTTTGGACTTTATCCAAAACTTTCTCTACACTTCAGGAGATGATTACCAATCCATCCTTTCTGTCTTTCTAGATATGATTATGTACATACATGTATTTCCTGGTCAATCAGTATGTTTATTATTCATTAATCAGTATGTATATTATTGTGAATGATATTCAAAAACTGAAACAATCTTGAATTTTTGGAATAAACCCAACCTGATCATGTTGCATTTATTTGTTTATTTTGTTTTGATTTGAATAACTGTCAGTTTTTGGTATCTGGCTAATTCTGGATTCATAAAATAGATTAAGATTTATACATCCTATATTTTTTAAATTAGTATTACTTTTCTGTTTTCTTACTATGGAAGGCTCCATTATTTATTTGAATCCCTGGTTATTTATAATATTAATATTTAGTGCTATAAATGCCCCTTTCAGCACTGCTTCCATTGTATCCAAAAGTTTTTCTATGTTGTGTTTTCAATTTTATTCATTTTCTTTTCTTTTCAAAAAAGTTTTATTAGCATAAATTAATTGTATAAAGGGGTTTCAAGGTGACATTTACATACATACCTACATACATATAATATGCTTTGACCAAATTCATGCTGTATTACTATTTTTCAGCCTCTTTCTGTTCTCCTCCCTTTTAAAACTGTCTTTATAGAGTCTCATTATGCTATTTTCATACATATATATAAAATGTATTTTAATCATATTCAATTCATCATATTCCTCCCACCACCCTCCCACTAGTTCCCTCACCAAATAATCGCCTTTTTACAACCTCTCTTTCTGAACTTGGATTATCTCGCTTAACATGATGAGTTCCAGTTCCATCTATTTTCCTTCATACAACATGACTTCATTTATCTTTGTTGGTGAGTAATTTCCCATTCTATATATGTACCACATTTTTCTTTATCCAATCATTGGACACCTAGGCTGATTCCTTAGTGTGGGCATCTCTGTTGTATGCTGAGTTATAGTCCTTTGGCTGTATCACCAAGAGTGGTATAGTGAAATCATATGTTAGTTTAGTTTGTTAATTAAATTATTTGGTTTTTTGGTGTTTAAGTTTTTTAATACTTCATATATTCTAGATATTAATCTTTTCATGAATAGCTTGTAAAGCTTATGTCCCATTCTGTGGATTGTCTCTTTGTTCTAGTAATTGTTCCCTTTGATATGCACAAGATTTTTAATTTAATGCAATCCTACTTGTCCATTTTTGCCTTTATTTCCTGAATAATTGGTGTCCTATTTATAAAGGCATTATCTATGCCTACTTCTCTACATTTTCCTCTAGTATTTTCATTCTTATATTTTGATGTTTGAACTATTTGAATTAATTATTGTACAGGATGAGAGATAGTAATCTAACTTCAGTCTTTCACATGTGGATATCCAGTTTTCCCAACACCATTTGTTGAAAAGGTTGTCTTTTCTACAATGTATGTTTTTGGTGCCTTTGTTAAAAATCAGATGGCTAGAGAAGTATGGGCTTATTTTGGGGTTTTCTAAGCTATTTCATTGGTCTGCATGTCTGTTTTTATGTCCATACCATGCTATTTTTGCTACCATGGCTCTGTAGCATAATTTGAAATCTGGTATTTTGATACCTATAGTATTTCTCTTCTTACTCAGTATTGCTTGGCTGCTGGAGCTGTTGGTGCTTCCATATGAATTTTGTGATTATTTTGTCCATTTCTGTAAAAAATGTCACTGGAATTTTGATTGTTTTTAATAGGAAAGCTATTTTCACAATATTAATCCTACTGATCCATCAACATGGAAGATCTTCCCATTTTCTAAGGTATTCTTCAATTTCTTTCTTCAGTGTTTATAGTTTCTATTGTGGAAGTCATTTACTTCCTTAGCTAAGTTTATTCCTAAGCATTTTTTAGGCCATTATGAATTGGATTTTTTTTCCTGCTGATTTCTTTCTCAGCCTGTTCACTATGGTATATGGAAAAGCTGCTGACTGAACTTCGTATCCTGCTACTTTGCCACAAGTATTTATATAAGATCTAGACTCTAAGTTTGTGTGTGTGTGTGTGAAGTCCTTATGGCCTTTAAAGAATAAGGTGATATCATCTGCAAATAGGAATTGTTTAACTTCTTCCTTCTATTCATAGTGCTTTTATTTCTTTAACTTGCCTTATTGCTCTGGCTGAGAAATGAAGTGATATATTGAATAAGAGTAGAGACAGTGAACACCCTTGTCTTGTTACTGACTTTACAGGAAAGGTTTTCAGTTTTTCCCATTTGGTACAATGTTGGTTATAGTTTTATTTCATACAGCATTTATTATGCTGAGGTTTGTTCCTTCTATTCCTAGTTTCTTCTGGACTTTTATCATGAAGAGATGCTGAATTTTTCAGACATTTTCTGCTTCTATTGAGATGGTCATGTGACTTTTCTCCTTTATTATGTTTATGTGCTGTACCATGTTTATTGATTTCATCCTTGCATCCCTAGGAAAAAAGGTATGCATGATCTTTTTCCTGTGCAGCTGAATTCAGTTTGCAAGCATTTTGAGAGTTTTTGCATCTAAAGGGGAAATTGGTCTAAGATTTTCTTTGTTGTTGTTGTGTCCTTATTTGATTTTGTATCAGGGTAATCTAGCTTCATAGAATGAGTTTGATTACATTCCTTCCCTCTCTATTTTATGGAATAATTTGAGAATAGCTGTTGGTTCTGTTTTAAAGGTCTGATGGAATTCAGCAGTGAATTTGTCTGGTCATGGGCTGTTCTTTATTGGGAACTTCTCTGTTTCAATTTGCGCTGAATTTTATAGATCTGTTTAGGTGGTTTATATCCTCTTAATTCAATTTTGATAGGTAATATGCATCTAGAAAGATTTTCATTTCTTCTAGATTTTCTAGTTTGTTGAAAAGTGTTTGAAGTATGCCTTAATTATCCTCTGAAATTCACTGGTATTTATTTCATGTCCCCATTTTCATCTCTAATTTAATTAATTTGGGTCTTCTCCTTTTTTCTTCTGTTTAGTTTGACTAAGGAATTTTTTGAATCATTCTTTTAGTCTCCATTTCATTCATTTCTCCTCTGATATTATTTCTTTCTTTCTACTGTTTCTGGATTTGACTTTTTTCAGGTTTTTCTTAACAGCTTGAGGTGTATCATTAGGTTATTTATTTGAGATCTATGATTTTTTTTAATGGAAGCACTCAGCTATAATCTTTTCTCTTACCAGTGCATATGCTGTGTCTCAAAGGTTCTGGTATGTTTTGTTTTCATTTGTAGTTAATGGGAGGAATTTCTGATTTCCCTTCCTATTTTGATGACGATCTGATCTTTCAAATGTGTATTATTCAATCTCCATGTGTTTATATAGTAGTTTCTCTTGTTAATTTCTCATTTTATTCCATTGTGATCTGATAAAATATAGGAAGTTATTTCAATTTCTTGTATTCGTTAAGACTTGCTTCATGTCCTAAAATACGATCTATTTTGGAGAAAGTTTCATGAGCTACTGAGACTGTATATTCGGCAGTTGTTGGATAGAATATTCTGCATATGTCTGTTAAGTCTATTTGATCTATAGTGTCATTTAATTCTGTAGTTTCTTTTTAATTTTTTTGTCTGAATGACCCATGATTATTGTATTGGTGTCTATCTGTGCTTTTTTGTTCAGTAATGGTTTTTTATGAAATTTGACGCTAATGCATTTGGTCTGTACATGTTTACAATTATTATATCCTCTTTGTTGCAAGAGCTAAACCATTTGAGCCACACCCCTAATTCTTTTTCATTCTCACATTTTTCTCCCGGCTGGTTTCAGACCATGGTCCTTCTACCTCTACCCTTTGAGTAGGTGGGATTACAGTGTGTGTTACCATCCCACACTCCTATCTCCACCTCCCAAAGAGCCGGGAATGTTTTATATTCTCTAGATAGAGCCTTTCCTTTATCTATATGAAGTGACTTTTTCATCTCTTTTGACTAATTTTGCTTTGAAGTCTGCCTAGTTAGATATCATTATAGCTAATCCTGCCTACTTTCAAACTCCATTTGCTTGGAATATCCTTTTCCATTCTTCATTCTTGGTTTATCATGGAGTGTTTCTGTTTCTCCTTAAGTTATGAAGAATAGCTTTGTTGGAGACAGTAATTTTGGTTAGCAGTTATTTTCACTCAGGGTTTGAAGTACATCACTCTATGTCTCCTTGCTTCTAGAGTTTCTGTTGGGGAACCAGCTGTTATTGAGTTGCCTTTATTTGTGACTTGGTGCTTCTCTCCTGCAACTTGCAACTTTCTTTCCTTGTTCCACATACTTAATGTTCTAATTATAATATTTAATTCCTTTTCTAGTAAGCTAGGTGATCCCTTACTTAACCCTCCTATTATTAAGAATCATCATATGTAGTTTCCTAATCGTCAGAATTTTTGTAGGCATTTTTCTGATTTTTAGCTCCATTATTTTGTATCCAGAAAGCATTCTCAGTATAATTTCATTATTTTACATTTTGGGGACTTTGTGTTATAACCTATACTATAATCTACATAGTTAATGTTACCTGTACACTTAAAGACTATATTTTATTGTTGAGTGGAATAGCTCATAAAATTTTAAATTTATCAAAATGTTTGAGAGTACCTTTCAAATGCTCAATTTGCTTAATGGTTTGTTTATGTCTATTTGTTCTATCAATTACCCAGAAGTAATATCAAGATCTGTAATTTTTAAGGGCAGATTTATCCATGTCTTACTTAATTTCTATGTGCTTGTTTTCTGTTTTTTTATGAATCTGTTTTATGTACATTTTTAGAATTTTGAGGGCTTCTGTGCAGATGGGCTCATATTATCTAATCCCCCATTTTGCAACTGGTTAATTACTCTACCTTGATATTAATATAATCCTTTGAAAATTTTAAGCTAGTGTTTATATGGGAACAATTTTGTCATACTTTAACTTTCAATTTGTTTATTGATATTTTAGGTTAAATTGTTTTTAGTTGATTCTTGCTTTGAAGGAAGACTTCCTGCCTTTTATTCGGTATTTAGTCCACTTGCATTTAATATAATCTTATTTTGTGATCTAAATATGGCCTCTAAATTTCTAACCTTCATTTTGCTTTACTAAAATTCTAACTCCTACTTTCATTTTGATGTGTGTAATATTTAATTTTTCTGCCTTTTTTGGTTTTTCTTTTTCTTTGGTTTCTAACAGTTTGATGTTTATGTGTGGCATAAACAGTATTTTTTAAAGATCCTACATAAACCTCTATTTCTCTATGGGTTTTGGATGTGTTTTCCAGCATCTTTTATTGTTTGGGAAAATTTCTTGTCCTTTTTTTGTGTGTAGATATATTTTTATTAGCATATACTAGTTGTACAGGGGGATACATTGTGATATTTATATATGTGCTTATAATACATACTATTTAGATTTATCCCCTTCCCCCTTCTGAAACAATTTCAACAGGTTTCATTCTACTGTTTTCATATATGAATACAAAATATATCCACATGTTCACCCTTATTTACCCTTTCCTTATGCTCACCACCTCTCTGTCATAACCAACCCTGGAAAAGACCTGTTTTACTCTCCTGTCCTTCATTTTTTTTAAGTATATATTGATAGTTCAAGGGGGTTTCACCTTCGCACTTCAGGCCTTCATGTATTGCACAAAAATCAAATTAAACCCCCATTACTTATTCTCTATCACCATGCTCCCTAATATTCAACAGTTTGTGACATATCCTGTTACATTACATTCATATATAGATGGGTTATTTCAATATTTTTCATTCTCTAACATGTTATTTTCATGCCCCTTGGGTATATACTGGATATATGCCCCTCTGGTAACTACCGTTAGTTACCAGAGTAGAATTGCTTGTAACTAAATATTTAACATTTTGAGGAACTGCCAGACTGCTTCGCACAGTGTCTTCACCATGTTACACTCCAAAGTCTCCATGGCCTAACCAATACTAGCTGTGTTTTATTTCGACCACCCAGTGGGATTTGAGATAGGATCTCATTAAGTTTTTGATTTGCATTTCCTGATGACACTTAGCTTCTCATGTGCTTTATTTATTCTGTTGGGCTTTTGTCTTTCTCATCTGTAGAAAAGTCTATCCAAATCTTCTGTCTACATTGTTTATTATATTATTGTTTTATTGGGGATGCATTGTGACATTTACAAAAGTTCTTACAATATATCATAGTTGAATTCACCCCCTCCATCATTCTCCTTTGACCCCCCTCCTTCCATTCTTGAAATAGTTTCAACATATCTCATTTTTCTATTTTTGTGCTTAAGTACATGATATTTCCACTCTTATTTGCCCTCTTTAGACAATAATTATAATGCTATCCAGCAGCTATTAAATACTCTGTTCTCTTTAGTCACTCTTTTTTCTTTTTTTTTTAAGTTTAGATAATTTCTGTTGACATTTCTTCAAGTTGATTATGACTTTCTTCAACTGTTTTCATTTTACTGACACACAAAGAAAAGGAATTCCTCATTCCTTATTTCATACTTTTTGCATCTAGTGTTTTCATTTGGCTGTTTTTTTATAGCTCCTTTCTCTTTGTTGAAATTCCTCATCTGTTTATGCATATTGTCCAACTTTCTTCCAAACATGTGCTTTATTGTATTAACTATAGTTTAAAATTCACTTGTATAATCCCAACATCTGTGACCTCTCTGAGTTTGCTTCATTAATTGCTTTCGTTAATGAAAATGGGTTCTTCTCATCATACTTTTTTGTGTGCCTCATTTTTGTTGAATGTCAAATACCATGTGAAATGACAGTGAAGAAAAAAGCAAATCATATTTTCCTTAAAAATGAGCAATCCTCTGACAAAGAATAAAGGTTTTTCTTTAAGAATAAGAATTAAGCTGAGTTGGAATATTGTCTTTGCTATCATTCATCTTGGTGCACCATAGGCTTCATATTTCCTTAGTGGCCAGCTACTGCAATCTTTCAGTTAGATTGGGTGTTACTGTACTAGAGGGCTGCAGTGTCCATCCTCTCTAGCTCTGCACACTCACACAAGAGAGGGTGTATCTCTCTGCTTTCTTGCCCCTTTCCTGGGGTTGGATGGTGAATTCATGGAGACAACCTATGTTCTTGCTCAGCCTTAGTATTAGGTTGACACTGTACCCATCAGTATCAGAGGCAAGGCATCTTCAGTATTTTTTCTTCCTACTCATTATGGCAGCCAAACCTTGCTGGCATAGATGTGGCTGGTATTTAGTTGTAGTTTCTGCCTTTTTCTCTGCTGCATAGACTACTGAATGGCATCCATAAGAAGTGTCTCAAGATAATTTCTTGTCTCTCACTCAGGGAAAGAGTTTGCTCATTCTACCACTTCCCTGATTGCTGTTCATTTTTGTGTCTTGAGATAGAGTTTTTATCCCTTTCACAGAAGTAGATGGATTTTGTTTTTGTTCCTCCCTAAGAGGCAAATGTTAGGAGTTCCAACATGTGTATCTCTTCCCCCAGGGAACCATATCTTTCATTTACATGATGAAAGAAAGGATTGGGAAGTTGGTGGTACTCTTCACTTGACCTTTCCCACAATGACTTTCACTTCTCTGATACCTGCTTCATTGAAGCAAGCTCTCTATGCTGTATCCTACATCTTTATTGTACCTCTTGGTACCAGTCTCTTAGAAAGATTAAGAAAGTGATTGTAACCTTCCTACATGCTATTCCAAACCAACCATCACTCACACTTGGCCTTTAAATTTTTATTAACATTTTAGTTAATTCATGGTTAACCAGGATATGATCACATGATTTTTCTGATCTCTGCCAAAAATCTTTTGAGATCTTTTGTGGTCCCATCACTTATAAGATTCTTTCTGTATACTTCAGTTACCTTGCAACTTTGGTTTTCTGATAAGCTAAAAAGAATTGATTTTGTAGATTATCCATGTTTTTTTATTGCTGTGGGAACATTTTTGCAGCTTTCTACATCCTAAGTTGAAGTGGAAGTCTCAACAAAAACATTTTAAAAATTAAAAGTGTTATTTGAAAACAAAACTAGAACTGAATAACTCAAAAGTAACCACCAAATTTTTTAAGTTAAAAAATAATGAAAGTAGAAAAAAGTAAAATGTGACTATGAAATAAGGGCATTTTAAAACTCATACTGATACCCAGTTGTCTAGAAAACAGCCATCTGTGAAATAAATAAACCATTAGGAAGCAAGAAGGCATAAAATATATAACTTACTAATTTGATATTCTTGATAATGAATTGATCTTTAACTGTGACAAAAATTCATAGTACACAGATAAAACACAATAATGTACTTTCTCTTGGCATTCTAGGGCGACATGTATGTCAAACAATGGAAATAAATGTCCCTCTTTATTATAATATTTACTAAGTCCTAGACTTCAGATATAAAGTTCTTGAAGCATGAGAACAGAAGAGAAAAAAAGTTCCAGAAAGTCTAAACCAAAATAAGATCAAGGTTTAGTTCTAGGAATGGATGTGTTATTTCTTATCTGCTTTCTTATTACATTAAAAAAATTAAATCCTCCTGCTTCTCTATAATAAGGAAACAAAACCTGAATCAACAGATTTATCAAAAACTGTATATAATTATAATTTTAGGAAAATTACAGCCCACTTGTGTGTGAAAGAATGGATATTTCTTGCACTTTGTGGTGTTGAATAGTTTTTCCCAAATAATTTAAGAAGAAATAAGGATATACATGAATCAAAGCACAGAAAATAACATTCATTTTAAAAACAATTTTTATTTTACAAATTTAGAAGAAAGTTCCTTCATAGTGTTTGAGTTTTTTTTTCTGATTATCTGTTAATCAAAATGTATCTGTTTATATTGGAATCTTTGCTCCCATTTCCTGTGTGGGGAACAGGAAACATTTTTCTTCCTCCCCACCACCACCTTGTCCATACTTTATCCTATTATATTAAAATAAAACCTTGCTAAAACTTCCACCTATACTGGAGACCAAAGTAGGAGGATTACTGCCCCCAGAAAAAAAATGAGACCTGAAAAATAACTAAAATTTAAAAAAAGGACTGGGAGTATGGTTCAAGCAGTATAATACCCACCTAGCAAGCAGGAGGCTCTGAGTTCAAACCCTAATGGCACCAAAAAATGTACTTTTTTAATTAGGAAAGCCAGAATCTGAAGTCAAAGTGTGGGCTGTGTCTGTTGCCTTTCCAGGAATCAGAGGAGATGCAGTTCTGTACTTCTCTCCAAGCTTTCGGTGGTTTCCTGCTATCTTTGCTTTCTTCTCTTGTAAATATATTTCACCAATCTGCCTCCATTTTCACATGATATTATGGCCTGAATCTTCAGTGTCCCCTGAAATCTCAAATGTTGGAAGCTTTATGCCCAATGTATCAGTGTTCATAGGTAGGGTCTTCAGGAAATGATTAGATCATCAGAGCTTTGACTTCAAGAATGGAATAATCCATTTATGGATTCATAGCTTAATGGTCTATTGTGTGAGGTGGTGGAAACTTTAGGAAGTGTGGTCTACTTGGAAGAGGTGAGTCATTTGACAGCATGCCCTTCAAGGGTACATTTTATTCATGAACATTTCTTCCCTCTCTTTCTGCTTCCCAGCCATCAGTAGATAAGCAGCTTTGCTCTGCCATGTACCTTCTGTCATAATGTTTTTGTCCAACCACAGACCTGAAAGTAATGGAACCAGCTGACCATTGACTGAATTCTCTGAAACTGTAAGTCAAAATAAATCTTTGCTGTTCTAAGTCAATCTATTTCAGATTTTTGTCACAATGGCAGAAATCTGGCTACCACATATTGGTGTTCTTCCTGTGTGTACTTACACCATATTTCCTCTATGCATATCTTTGTGTTCAAATTTCCTTCTTATAAGTACACCAGTCATCAGAATAAGTCTCACCCTAATCTATTATGACTTCATTATGACATCTATAAAACCCTATTTCAAGATAAGGTCACATTCTGAGATGCTGAGAAGACATGAATTTGGGGCAAGGAAAGAGGGACACTATTTAATCAATACAACTATATTTGTATCATATTGTAAAGATTAAAATTGTTCAGTTTATATCAGAATAATTTTAGAACATAACTTGGATGGCTTGTTTTCATTACTGAAAATTATAGCAAAGTACTGAAAGACTTCATTGGTCCTCTTAGGCACTTTCTCAAGATTCATTTTTTTATTCTAATGTACATTCTTTTATACAAAATTATTGTTTACTTCCTTATTACAACAAATATTAACAACATTTGTTAATATTATAAATATTTTGAAGTATGAGAGAGATGTTGTCTGCACTCAAGAAGTTGACAATCTATTTGAGTGATAGTGTTGTTTTTCTTCATGACATCTTCTGTCACCTGAAATCATTAACTGGTATCAATCAAGGTGCTATTAGTAAACAGATGGCCTATTCCTCTTGAGTAATATGAGGAAAGTTTAATAAAAGAACAATTTCCAAAGTTTTAGGATCAGGAAAAACTCTAAGAAATGTCAGAGCAACCTAGGTAAGGTGAGCAATAGCAAAGACCATTTACCATTCTTAGGTTTATAGGGGCAAAGTAAACAGAAGGGGTAAAAGAAAGATCTCTTTGCTAGTATCTCCATATCTAGGCCAAGGTTTCTGTTCATAGCCATATTCCTATACATGAATTTTGGGAACATTATTGGTATTTGAACTCAGGGCCTCACACTTGTGAGACTGGAGTCATGGCTCAAGTAGTGGAGTACATGCCTAGCAAGCACAAGGTCCTGAGATCAAACTCCAGCAGTACCATATTAAAAAAAAAAAGATTAACATGAAAGGAATTTTTTGTGACTTCTGAGGAAAATGTAGGCTTCCCTTCTACTAGATGTTTTGATTTTTTACAGTTTGTTTAATGTAGTATGATAATAAACTTCTACATTTGACTTACACAGGAGAGAGTGAAGTTTTGGGAAATAAGTCTTCATCCTCTAATATAAATGTATATACCACTGTGTATAAGGCCTATGCTGTAGAAACAAAGCTCAGTAGTGAGATGGCAAAGCAGAATCCTGCTTACATTTTTCTCTATTTTCAATCAATAAAGCATGAAATCAGACAGATACCCCTTGGTTTGTTCAGTTAGTAAGCCAGTTCACATCCAAATTTGATTTTAAGTTTCTGTTACTTGGAAAGAACAATTTGCAAAAATATTTCTTAATTTAATTCTCCAAAGATGAAAATATTGTAAGAGTTAGCATCCATTGACTTTCTTTCTGAATATTTTATGTTTTATGAAGTGTGTCTCTTATTGCATGTAAGACTTGAAGGTAAAACATGCATGTTTTCCTGGATTCCAAGGCATATGTACATTGTAGACCAATTATTGCATTTGAATTAATTTACCACAAGTAAATTAACTTAGTAGTGGTTTTTTAATACTAGGTAAACAAACCTAATAAGCAGTGCCATCCTAGCATTGATAGAATTTATTTTATAGATAGCAAACTTCATCTTTGCTTTAATAATGACAATAAATGGAATATATATGCATATATATTTATTAGTTTCTGTGAGTTTCTTTCAGAAAAATCAGTATCTTAAAATTATTTTGAAGTGCAGGAAACTTTGAATTTATGAAATATTTATGAGAAATTTACAGTGGTTCTCAGCTGTGACTACAGCATATGGTTTATAAATTGAAACAGGTGTGGGAGAACAGGTGGTCCCGCCAAACAAGGGAAGGACTGGAATTTACTGCAAGGAAGCAGCATGATAAAATACCACCAGTGGCATTGAAAGCAACTTGCTGACTTGATGGCAGAACCTAAAAGATGTTCACAGGAGTAAATACACATGACAGCACTTGAGATGAAAGTGTTCACCCACTAAAATCTCACATATGGAAGTGGAGAAGCAAGGAGCATCATTTCCCATGGTGAGTGAATGCAAGTGAAGCCTCATATTGAATTTGGGTAGTTTGTAACTCAATTTGATTAAAAGAAAAACATAAGTAAACCATCCCTTTTACTTTTCATAAATATAAATTAGTCTAATTAGGCCTGAAGCTACTTTTACCTATGCTTTTATCTACTATTTCTAAAGATAATGCATCTATGCTGTTCTATATCCATAAACTCCAGGAAGTAAACTCAGAAAATTTTCTCTCTTTTTTTTTTTTTGGAGAGGTGGGTATAATGCCTTACTGTTGTTTCAGCAAGTACTTTTAAGAGAAGCCATTTTAAAATCTTATATTGCTTATAGAACACAGTTAACAGGAAATATTTATAATTTTAAACCTCCTCCTCTGCATTCAGTTAGAGTTTAGTAGTCTAGACTAAAGGAAAGAAACTGAGATATAAGAAGTAGAAAGTGTTTCTATGTAGATTTGGAATGAGTACAATTCACATTTAAATATTAATTTTTATCACCTAGATATTTTATGGGCTCATATGAAAAGACATTATATAAAATCTAGATAGTCACTCATCTAATCTCGTTGTTCTTCTCATGCCCTGGTACATGTTCAAGTAAGCCTGGACACCACTATCTCAAGATGCTGTGCACAATCTCAGAGAAATCAAACTGTTCTTTATCTTCCTAAAATTCTTAAAAGTGGGTAAGCTTGTCTTGTTATAAATAGGAGGGTCAATTTTTAAGATAAAAGAAAACTAGGCAGACGGAAAAGTAAATAAATAAGTAAATAAAAAGCATTATCACTATGTATTTATTCACTGAATGAAAAACAAGTATAATAAATGTACAATACCTGGTTCACCTCCCACCACATGTCTGTGGGCACGTATCATACACACACACTCACACTCACACACACACACACACACACACACACACACACACATACATATACACAATTTGAGACTAAGACTCTCTCTTCCTGAATGTTGATGACCAATCACTCTCAGGTGATTCCTCTTCCCAGATAATTGCCCTAAGATAAGAAGATGCAGCTTGCTAGAGATAACATTCCCTTTCCAAAGGCACCCCTACCCAGTGAGGATAGAGCTCTGTAGGACACTCCTTGCTCCATGGCTCATCTTGGCAGTGAATCTAACAGAACCTAAGTCTTCCTCTACCCATGCCTGCAGTCTTCATTTTTTCACAGTTGTTCATCCCAAGAACATTGTCAGGTAAGTTTCTTGCATGAAAATATCTGTCTTAGAAGCTGCACAGGAAAATGTGTAACAGTTGTTATCAGAAGTCGTTTCAGAGAATAGATTGAATCACCTATTTACTGAATATTAACAAGGACCTCTTCCCTGGCAGCAGGCAGAGTACCGATGTCTCTTGGCATGCAATAGCACTGAAATTTGTTAAAATGTCCACTCTTGGGACCTCATTTGCCCTGGAATGGAATGCACTAATGGAAGTAATGTATCAGGCTTTTAACAGGCACACCAAAATAAGAACCATAGAATTGGATTGCTATTTTGAGGGAAATAGATGACATGCAGGAAAAAATATGAAAGACTGAAGATGATTAATCAGCAATTAAATCCTAAGAGGTTTCTCTTGGCAACATATAAAGAGACGCTCATCTCTTGAAGCTGAAGGACAGAAAAACCCAGATTTAATCATAAAAGTAGCAGAATCTCAGAGAAGGTTCAAAAGGTTCAATTCTTATCCTCCAGCAGATTTTCTGTTCTGATAGGGTTTTCATTTAAAGTATGGAGAGTTACAGAATCAGACAATAAAGTGTACTGTCCCTGAGAGCAGTGTTATTTTCTCAAGTATGCAAGCTGAAAAAAATTAAGGGTTGAAAAGTAGGAATCTAAGAGTAGAAAACTCAATAAAATTTTTGCCTTGCCTACTTTCTGAATTTGAGCCAATTTTCAGATCTAGAAATCATATACTGAAACTATTAAGTTTCTATAGGAAAGCCCTTATAACACTATGGTAAGTATATGTGAACATTATCTTCCTTTTCTTCCACAGAGGAACTTATGGCTATTGACTTCAGAAATTACATAGTGGGGAGAGTGGAATTCACAATGATATCAGAACAATTACACACAGGTCCAAACTGGCATTGATATCCAAGTACCAAAAGCATCCCGTGTCTTTGTTAGAGTGAGAATATTATGGAGGTTGGATAATAAGTGGAATCCTCTCCAAGTCTGGCTCACAGTGGGTCTACTTCCATGAACCCACCTGGTAGTTATTTTTCTAGTCTTAGTTTCCAAACATAAAATCAAATGCACACACTAATATATTTGGTGGTTGGCAGTCTCCACATTGGCGCCTTGTCCTATGAGATAAGAATTATCATAGAGAAAAGATCAAGTGGCAGTTTCTCAAAGTACTATTTCCTCAGTCAAAATAGAAACATTAAAAAGCAATGTCATGTCCTTGAAGGAATGGTAGAGGTTAGTGCTACCTTTGGAGTGGAGTGATGTTGCACATTATATTGCCATTTAATCCATGTTTCTGGCCCCCAAAAAAGCCAGATAGATTCTGGAGAATGCCATCAACTCCTGGAATCTCAATCATGTAGCAGCATCAACTGTAGATGCTGTGTGGAATAAGGACTCTTTGCTAGAAGCATAGCAACACAGCATCAAGAATAAGGTATATAACCATTGATCTGTTCCTCCCCTATCAAGAATGAAATCAGAAATATGGCTTCTAATTTACTTAGAACAGACAATGCACCTTTTTGCCACAGGTCTATTAAAATACTACTGCTCTGTTACAAACAGTCCAAAGGGAACTAGACTGTGTGAAATGCAACAGACGTGTGATGTCACCCTAACGGGACCAGGTGAACACGGTGGACCAAGTCGTTGGAAGCCTTGGAAAACAAATGCACTGCAGAGGATAGGAAAGAATCCCTGTAAAGATTGGAAGCTAATTATATTACCCAGGTTTTGAAATTGTCTAGGGCACACCATAACATTCAATCAAAGGATAAAAGCTTGTGTTTTATCTCATATCAGTAAGAATGAAGCATAATACCACATAGGCCTCTTTAGGTTTTAGAGGCCGAATATTCCATCTCTAGGAATACTGCTCTAACCCATATACCAGAAGACATGAAATGCTTCTAATTTTGAGTAGAACCTAGGATATGCTCTCAGTCTGAAGTACATAAAGCCACTTTGGACATATAACCTTGGTAATATTAGAAATATCAGTGCTGGAAAAGATGTTATGAGGAATCTATGGCAAACACTAAAAAGCATCACAGTGGAGATTTCTAAATTTCTGGAAAAACTCATGTTGTCTCTACAAGAGAGTACTTTAATTTCCAACAACAATTTATGGCACAGTCCTGGGCTTAGAAGAGATGAGGAATCTGATGCAGGAAATCAAGTTGCCTTGAGAATAGAAATTCCCATCATGAACTGATATTATGTGGTCAGTGTTCCACCAAAGCAACAGAACCAGGCTCTAGGATGTATGCATGCTAGGAAACGTATATATATATATATATATATATTCACCTTTAAATGGACTTGGCTGTCCTCTAGCCTCTCTTAGAGGTATTTCTAAAAAATAGCAATAAAGTGATAAGAAGATATTTGATAAGAAGAGATTTCGATGGTTAAGATGATCATCCAATCTATGTAGGAAGAGAAATGTTCGTTATTTATAAGGCCTATAGACCCATGGATAATGGTAAATGACTTTGGTGAGTGGTAAGAGACTTACACGAATTCAGATAGAACAGTGAGATCTGTAGATTAACACAGGAAACTAGACATTAACTAGGGAGGCCTTTGTATCACATGCCAACACCCATCTTCAGCATCCTCCACAGAAGCACTAAACAACTAAATAGATTGACTAGGTAAGGTGGCACCATCCAGACTCTGCCCATCTGCCATTTTGATACTGACACAAAAGGCCTGTAACTGGATAGTCATGGCTACTATGATTGTTTGAATGCAAGAATATGAATCATCTCTTGCCAAAGCTGATTAGGCCACTATTCCTGGTTAAAGTCCAACTGCCAGCAACCAAGATAAACACTAATTCCTCAATATGGCACCATCTCTCCAGAAGTCAAAATAATCATTTGGTGGAACAATGACTTATTTAGATACATTATACTCAAAAGAATAGCAATTCTTTTTGATTGGCATTGATACATATTCTGGGTATGGTTTTGCCTTTCTTCTCTAAAGGGCCTTGGGATAGTTTGGATGTGAAGTGTCCTGCCAAAAAACTCATGTGCTGGAGGTTTGGTGTCTAGCTGGTAGTGACTAAATCATAAGTACTCAAACATCACCAGTGCATTTATCCATTGATGAGTTCATAACTGAATGGGTTATTAGGAGTTGTGGATACAGGTCACTGAGGACATGACTTTGAAAGATGCATCTTCTCCCCATCTCCTTCCTGTCTCTCTTTGCTTCATGGCTGCTATGAGGTGAGCAGCTTTTCTCCTCTGCCATGATGTTTCTGCTTTGCCACAGGCCTAAAAGTAATGGAGCCAGCCATGGATGGAAACATCTGAAACTGAATCAAAATAAATCCTTCCTCCTCATTACTTTGTCATGGAGATGCCAAATTAACCAACACAGGTCTTATCTAGCACCACTATTGGAAGATCAAACTGACACCTGGCCCTAAATAACTTTGTTTAATCTTTACAACAAAGAAGAAATAGATGTGGGTACATGGAATCCCAATTCCCATCACATACTGTACCACCTGGAAGCTTCCATCTTCTCAGTGATTACCCTTACTGAAAGAGAGCCACCAAATCAAGCACATGCTCCCTTTGTACCATATCAATGTTGGAATATAAAGACACATGGGTTGGCTAAATCTTTATTGTTACTGAATTACAGTGCACCATTTCTTTCTGCTCTTTTCTGCTTCATCCACCCCTCTCTCACCATTGTTGATCACAGAGTAATGTGGACAAATATTTCTACATGTAAATTTATTTCATAGTCTTCTTTCTGCAAAATCTAATCTGCTACAACAGATTTTACAAAACAGTATAACTTAATTTTCAGCTGAAAGAAAACTGTTCACTTAGCCCCAAATAGTCTTACTGTCATTTTAAGAATTAATTTATTTTTTTAAATGTAACTGAAATCTGTTTTCATATTTATCTACACATATAAACAAACTTCATAGACATAAAAAAAGAACTTATAGACTTTTATAAATAAAATAACATTTAGTAAAATGCTATGGATTGTGATAAGGAGCAAATTATTATAGTTTTGGGTTTAAAACAGATTTATCATCTAATAGTTCTAAAACTGGGGTTACTCAAAGGAATAGTGCAAACCCTTAAGAAGTATACACACACAGACACACACCACATCCCATGCAATTGAACCCACTACAAAAATAAAAATCAATACAGTATATTGAACACATAATATATGTGAGCCAATATCTTCTACAAGCTTTATATCTCTTATGGAATTTATTTCTCAGGATAACTCTATGAAGTATATGTACTACTATAATATATATTAAGAAGAAAACTGAGGATTGCAAAAGTTAAATTCTTTTTACTCAGGTCATCCAATTGGAAAGTATCAGGGCTGGGATTATAGTTGTTGTCAGTATAAATTTAAAACCAAGCTTTCAAATACAATGCATAAAATTTAATAAGAGGAGTACAATAACAATAGTTAAAATACACATGCTTATTATGCAATGCAACAGAGTGCAATGCATATCTTTTAATACAATTCTGTTGTTAAAGTTTACACATTATCATTTATAACTTGGCACAAAATTATTTCATTTACTGAAAAAAATAAAAACTGAAGTTCATGATTACTTTTACCAGTAATGCATGCAATTAGAGGAACTTAAACTCAGCTTCTCAAAAATCACAACATTTAAATATATTGAAAGCTTGCTCAAACATTCTTTGAACACCCAGTCAAAATTATTTTCACCATATATCAATTGTACAAAAGGGATTTAATTATATGTACATGCATTCCCATATTGTACTTTGATTAAATTCACCTCTTCTAATACTCTTTCATGTCCTCCCCCAGGCCACACCATTTATTTCATAGCTTTCAGTGGGTTTCATTATGTATTTTGATCAGATTCATCCACTCCCTTCTCCCTCTGGCTAATAGACCCCCTTTTACATTTATATCATTATTATTATTGCTGTTATTATTATTATTTAGGTCTACGTTGCACATCTGAGAGAAAACATGCTATGTTTATCTTTCTGAGTGTGGTCAAAATTCTTATCAGCCAATTAATGTCAGGCCCAGAACTTGAATCTCTCCCCTAGCTGAAAAATAAAATTTATCATTCATTTTCTTTCCTCTTCATATAAACTAAATTCTCTTTGCAAGAGATGTTTGTTTGGTCTAAAGGTCACTTGGAACTTAAGTTAAATAATATCTCCTGAGACTGCAAAAAAATGTTTACCAAAATTCAGAGGTCTTTATAAAAGCTCTAAAGTGATTTTGAAGTTTCAGACAATGGCCTTGAATCTCACACTTCACAAATGTGTGGTAAACACATTGCATTTTTAAAAAAAATCAACCATGGTTAACCCTTTAAAATCCTTATTAATCTGTATAAGTATATAATAGTTAAATATTCACCATCATAAATAGATGGCTGCTGCTTAAATTTTGTTTGTATAGTTTGCTGAGTTATGATAAAGTTTAGACTGTGTCTTCCCTACTAGTTGTGATAATAAATTTTCAAAGGTCTAAAATTTAATCTGTTGAATATTCAAATAGATCTGTTTATTCTTCATTTTTATTCTTTTTATTTTATTATTTTCTTTTATTTCCTTTCATTTTATTCTTCATTTTTATCTTGTTCACAACTAACTGTTGCTGATAATGCACTGAACACACTCCCTCTCCCTGTTTTCCTTAAGACTATTTTCTAGTTTTATAAAGTTATAGAAAATAAATAAATGAAGAATGAAATATGGTTGTGAGGAACAACTACAAGGATAGTATGCACAGTGATGTAAGAAAGACCTATTCTTCAATCATAACCTCCTGAGAATTTTAGGTTCTTATTTTATAGCTAAAAACACAAACTAGACATAGCAGCCTCTTTCACTGTGGATACTATAAGGCAGTGTCTTTAAAGTGGAGTAATATGAGACTTCCTGTGTCTCCACATACCGGACAGCATTTGTTGTACGTTTGTTGTTATTGCTCATAGACATCCTAACTGGGGTAATATAGTATCTCATTGTGGTTTTGATTTGCATTTCACTGGTGGCTAATAATAGTAAGTATTTTTATAATTTGCTCACCATTTGTTTATTCAGATTACTTGTCCATTTGTAATTAGGTTGCATGGGGTGTTTTGTTAAAATTTGTAAGTTTTTATGTATTCTGAATATTAATCCTTTCAGAGAGATAGTTGGCAAATATTTTCTCTATGCTGTGGGCTCTCTTCATTCTGTTGATTGTTTCTTTTGTCGTACAGAAGATTCATAGTTTGATATAATCCCATTTTTCTATTTTTAACTTTGTTTCATGTGCCTAGGTTGATGTTTTAAAGTATTTCTTCTATGTTTTCTTCTAGTTTTAAGAAGTACATGTTGGTCTCTGATGTGTTTTGAATTGACTTTTGTGTAGAGTGAGAGATAGTCCAGTTTCAGTATTCTGCATGAGAAAACTGATTCTCAGCACCATTTATTGAAGAAGCTTTTTCTCCAAATTGGGAAATGTAAATTAGCACAGCCACTATGGAGAACAGTACATAGATTCCTCAAAACCCTAAAAATAGGTCTACCATATGATTCACTATTCCACTTCTAAATACATATCCAAAAGAATTAAAGTCAGCATAGCAAGGAGATATTTACACTCCCATATTTTTTGCAGCACTATCCACAATAGCAAAAATAAGGTATCAACCTAGTGCCCATCTACAGAAGAATGGATAACCACACATACACAGTGGAATATTGTATGGCCATAAAAATCATGTCCTTTGCAGCAGAATAGGTAGACATTCTGGTAAGAAAAATAAAGTGGACACGGAAAGACAAATACTATGTGTTGCCTCTCATATGTAGAAGCTAAAATATGTCAATATTAATATACAATTGTGATCATTAGAGACTAGGAAGGGCAAGGGGATAGGCAAAGGGAGGTTGAATAATGGGTTGCAAAACAATTAAATAAAAGGAACAAGTTCTGGTGTTCTGTAGCACAGTGTGGTGACCATAGTTTATATATCCTATTATATAGTTTGGGGGGTTCATTGTGGAAGTGGAAGTGAGACAGGGTCTCACTGTGTAACCCAAGCTGGCCTTGAACTTGTAATCCTCCTGCCTTGGCCTCCTGAGCACTGGAATTACACCATGCACCACCATGCCTAGCCTATTATATAGTGTTTGGGATTGAAGAAAGGGTCTCAAAAACTCCAAATATAAAGAAAGAATAAGGAGAGGGAAAGGTAATTTACCCTGATTTGATCGGTTCATATTGTAGGATGTGTTGAAATATTACACTATAACCCATTAATACATACAATAATTATATGTTAATCAAAATAAAATTAAATTTTAAAAAGTGAGTAAAATGTTTTATCACAAATAACAAATAAATATAGAATAAAATAAAGTGGCACGTGAGATTATATACATTGTTGCTAAGACTGCCACAATATGAAAACATCAAACACCAGAAACTTATCTTGTCATACTTGTAGGTACAGTGTTTCTCTTTTTATGAGTCCACTGATCAGATTGTCTCATTTCAATATCATCACATCTTTAAAAGCCCATTTACTGGATGGGAAGCAGGAACTGTTTCATGTTTTCCTCCATTTTTCCCCACTTTTATCCTGTTACACTAAATTCCTTTCCTAATAAACTTTACTATTCCTTTTACTAAAACTGAAAAAAGGCCTACCTCTGAATAGGTAGTGACCTATTTAGTCTCTAAATACAGTCACACTCTAAGTGCTAGGGGCTTAGGACTCTAATATATGAATTTTAAGGAGCATAAAATCTACTCTGTCTTTGGCGATGAAATATAAGAATTTTTCACAGAATAGGAAAATAAAATAGGGATAGAGCAGTGAGGAATAATAACATCTACATATGCATGAATAACCACAGAAAATTAAAGTTTGCAGAGAAACTTTTGTGCATTATGCTTTGTATAGCTAAAATATAAAGTTGGTTGACTTTTACAAGGAATGGGGTATAATTTCTTTATTCTCACTTGCTGGGTCTCTTTGGGTGCAGTTTTCTATGTGGTATAATGCTTAGGCATTCTCGATATGTAGCATGTTTCAGTAATGGAGTACCATGCAACCTGATTGATTAACAATAATGATCATGTTAAATGATCATTTCTTATCAGTAAATAGGTACAATTTGAGCTAAGACTTGCCACTTACAGTATTTTCTATTGAAAAATCATATAGGATTATAAAATCCAATGATTTCCAAGGAAATCATGATCCAGCAGAGCCCACAAAAGAGCCTTTGCCAACACCCTTGAATTGGAGAATTCCATGAATTACGGATTTTATGTATTAAATTCCTAAGTGGACTTCAGCTTGAAGGAAAGACCCTGTGATTAGTCATCTGAAAATTCACAATGATCTGAAAACCACCAGTGTTCCAGGAGTCTGATTTTATTATTCAGGAGATTGTGTCCTAGAGAATTTTGTTGACTTTTTGGGTTCATACAGCTAGGAAATGAAATGCAAGACTCTAAATTGAGGCTTTTATTAATGCTTAAATCTAATCCAGTGCCAATTCAGTTCTCTCAGATTTTGTACCTTGTTCTGTCATAAGAAGAAAAAATGGCATATTTTTCAAGTGCATGTATTGCACTAGGAAATACTTAATGAGTGGGTGTGTTTGTGTGTATACACACTTTTACATACATATATATACATATGCACATGCATATGTGTGTGCACCAATGTATACACTTCTGAGTCTTTGCAGCAGTTTTAGTGTGCTGTTACTGTCTGTTTTACAGAATCTGAGGAAGCTAAATAGCCTCCTGTAGATTGTACAGGCAGGGGAAGTAGCAGAGATATGCTATGAAGTCAACATTGTCCGACTTCAAAACTCACATTTTGTTTCTCCTTCAATGTACTACCTCCTCAAATGATAAAACTACAATTGCATTTGCTAGTTGTCCTTTGGATATGATTTTCAATATGATAAAAATGTGATTTTTAATATGATATGTGTGAACTGTGTTTATGTAATAGTTTGGAAATAAATATGATCATCCAAGTTCTTCTCCCTACATTTCAAATCACCTTCCAGAATGTTACATGGGTGTTGATACCAACTAGTTGAATCATGATATAAACGATTACAACATATTATTAAAACAAGGAAGAAAGTCCCCATACCAACATTTTCCAGGTCCTCAATAACAGAAGAGAACATGGCCATTTAATTTCAGACCATACTTCCAGCATCATAATTTTCCCAACTTTAAAAAGCAATGTTCCTCATAAGAAATATTAATACTAACAAGTTCATCATTCATAAATGAACTAGAGAGTTACACAGCCAACCAAATCAGAACTCTTGGTGAGACATGTTCTGCCAAGTGATGAAGCAGTAGGAACAGGAAGCAACGACCGAAAACAAAGAGGAAGGCACAGTCATCTGGACTAAATGATGTCTGCCCCATCCACCCATGGTTGTGGCTGCTTGATGAGTGAGTTAAGCTGGCAGAATTTGGGGAAGAAATGAAATTTCATTTCACCATAGTTCAGGTATGTAGAGAGAGATTGATTCCAGGGGAGTCAAGGGTAGGGAGTATACAGTTATGGAGCGTCAAAAACAGAGAAAAGTAAAAGACAAGTGATAGATAATTTTTTTCTCCATGGCAGAGACTTGGTCATGGGAGAAGTGGGTCCCAGTTCCAATGCACAGTCAGCTATCAAGTACATATAATAGAAGTGAGTCCTTATAAATTGATACTCAACCCTGATTTTAATCTCTAGTAATTGGAGGAAAGATGTTTTCATATGTTATATTTATATAAAAAACAGTAGTTGCAGGTGTTTTTCATCCTTGGTGTTGTTGAATTTGGAACCAGATAGTTCTTCAGCTTCAAGTCCTCAAACTACAAGATGCAGAAATACTCCCCTAAGGACTTATTACTCAAAAATATCTCTATAAATTTTCCCTGGAGAAAATAAATGCTCCTGATTGAAAACCACTGGCCTGGGTCATCCCATTAAATGAACACAAAGTTCTCCAATCACAATCACATTTTCCCAGCTGTGTCAAATCAGGACCCAATGCCTCATATCCTGTGAGGCATTCAGATACTGGCCTCATGGTTCATTAAGCAAGAAAAATATTACATTTGGCTATAAACAATGGTTCAATACTCATACTTATTCCCATGGCTGAGTCTTCACAGGAGAGTGTAGTAGAGTCACTCTCGGGGAAAAATTGGATATCCTTTTACTCCACTTAGCCTACTTAGCCTCTTGTTTCATAGAAGAGGAAGAAGACGTAGTTGTTGAAGTACAATACTGTCCCAAAATTCTATATTCCTACCCTCTTTTGGAAAGTCTCTTTTTTCTTGTACCTCTTGAGATTTCTGCAGTCTTGTTAAGATTTATAACATCTTTTTTAGTTGTACCCATAACTTACCCAAAAAAAATCTAAGGTCAAGACTTCACTAAAAGTCAGATATTTTTATACTAAACTGAAGAAGAGGTTTTCAGCACAACAAGGTGAATCTGATAGTAACAGTCAAAATATATTCTTTCAATGTGAAAATGACCTGCCTATGGCAGGGAAACTTTCAGTACAGGGAAGTGTGTCTCTGCTGATACATAGATAGCATTTTAAAGTGTTTGTAGAACTACTCATTTTTAAAAATGTTCATACTAGCCCATAGTCTTGATTGTTCTTTAATGTTTAAGGAAAACAAATGCATGCAATAATGATTTCTTGAGTTTAACTATCAAATAAAATTGTTAACTGATATAGAAAACAAATTCCTTTATAGAACAATATGGCTTAATTTGCTGAACAAATTAAGGTAAATGCAAGTTTATGAGTTGCTTTGTAATTTATCATAAGGTAAACATAATCTGGTGAAACATAAATACAATCTCTCTAATGTGAAAATTTTAAATGTTTCCTATAAAGCTATTTATTGAATAGCTTGCAAATGCTAGGTAGAGTCATAGATGTCATAAATGGATAAATAGATAAATGATAGATAGATAGATAGATAGATAGATAGATAGATAGATAGATAGATTTAAGAATAAGTGTATTGCTAGAGCACAAGATAAGCTTATAAGAAATAGTGTGATATCATTATAGTTAAGATCTTTAATGTCCCCAGTGACCCATGTGTTTAAAGGTTTGACATCCAATTTACTTCTATTAGGAAGTGGCAGAGCCTATAAAAGGGAAGGTCTGATGGGAGGTCTTAAATCAGTGGGAAACATGCTCTTGAAGCTGGTAGGGAGAATCCAGCCCCTTCATCTTTTTCTCTTTTATACCTGACTCTGCAGCAAACAGGACTCCTCTACTGCTCCATTATCCCACTGTAATGTTCTGTGCTGCCATAGTCCCAAAGCAATGGGGTCAACCAGTCATGGACTGAAACCTCCAAACCTGAGCTTAAATAAACCTTTCCTGTTTTTAAATTAATTTATCTCAGATACTTTGTTACAGCAATGGAAAGCTGACTACTACAAGTGTTGTAATTATTGGATGCCTGTGGCTGATTCCCAACATAAGTGAGGGTTAGTTGGTTGGTTTTTTGTTTGTTTTTCTTATTCAAGGGCAAATACTTAAATGATATTTCTAATACTTCCTGGAATCAGCCTTGTAATTGAATTTTGGACAATGTTAATGAAACCTCTCTTGGCTCATGGGTAGCCAAGCACTTAGGAAGAGAACTGTGAGATATGGAAGACTGAAGAGAACCTAAATGGAAAAAAACAAGGTTGACGATGACCCTACAGTATAGAACCATGACCTCACTGCCCTACTGCATTGATTGTGATCAGAACAAGAAACAAATTTTTATTTTGTTCTTTAAGATTGGGAATGATTTGATAGGACCCTCTAGAAAAAAAATGCTCTCTGTGCCTTGCCCCTGTCCCTAAGCCTTTATCACTTCATAATTGCAACTCTGTAAAGTTTTTTAATGTATATATTTAGAAGTAATTCCTTTATTTGATGCTGGGCTTTATTGGTATTTTTACTATGTATAGAATTTCCTGTCTTCAGCCTGAATTCCAATTTCTAGCAGCTGCAATTTTATTTTCAGCTGAAAGCTGCTTTGCTACCAAAGTCTGACTGACCAGCAGCCCAGACAATCCAGGAAATTACCTACCCCAACCCTTCCAGCAACCCTTGATCAATAACCAAAGTGATTTTATGCATCATTTCCCCTCTGCATAAGCTGTATCATGGGAAGCCTCTGAAGAGGGCATTCTCCCCTGGATCCTAGATTTTCCCCAGCAAGATTAAGCTGCAGTCACCCACAATGCCACCTGGCTGAACAACAGACCCTTCACTGAACGCCTGCCTGCCTTCCTTTCCCAGTGCCCTGTCCTTATTCATAGTCCAAAGTTTCTTTATGTCACAAATAGACCATCTGTACTCAAATTCCTGTCTGCAGTATGCTTGAAGAAAACACAAAATAAGGCAAATATTTAACCTGAGCCACAGTGGTAGACACAGTGGCTCAAGGGTACAGTGCCTGCCTAGCAAACATGAAGCCCTGTGTTCCAATCCCACTACTGCCAATCAATCAATAAATGAATATTTACTTAATTAAGAAACACATTAAGTCCGATTTGCCTGAACTCCCTTTCTAACTCTTATAAATGTGAATAACAATCAAATTCTCTAAAGCATCATATTTTCCTCTGAAAAAATGGGGATAACAACAATTGTTTCACAGTGTTACTATCGTGAAGTCTAGAGGTAATGAGAATACTTATATAAAATGTATGTCATATAGTAAATTCTGACTAAATTGCACTATTTTTATTATCAGTAAGTAGCTACATGGAAGTGGTATTTGAATTCACTGTGTTTTTCTGGAAAACTAGGGTACTTTCTCCTGTATAACAATCCTTCGATAATTACCAAATCATTTTTGACACATCTGATTTCAATTTTGTAGTTATATTCTATAGCAAACTTGTATATACACATAGCTTGTGTTTAAATAGTTTTATAAAGTTTGTTCTAAGAAATAGTAATGGACATCCATCTCCCATCCCACCTTGCCAGGACAGCCACTTTTATTCTGCTAGATGATTCTTTTGGCATGTATCTCCATTACAAATTTATCATGGTTATTTGCTGTGTATTGTTTTTCTTTTAGGTACTATCTACTTATATCCTACTAGGACAAACAAGGTTTTAGCTTCTTTTCTTTCCCTAGTCATATACTTGACATTCCCCAAACCTTACCATATAACTATGTCGTATTTTTATGTTACTATTCAATCTTGACATAATTGTGACTGTGTAAAATATTTTTATGTTTGTGTGTCTTAAAATAATTTCTTCATTTTACCCTTATGTTTGGTTGATAATTTCATTGTATGTAGAATTCATAAACATAATTTAACTTCTGCTTTGTACTATTTTTATTCCTGTACATTTTTGAGTGACTTGTCATGTTGTGTTGGTTGTGACTGTGTTTAGCTTCTTCCCTAGCTTATAAAATCTTCTCAGTGTTCTATAAGAAGATTTTGTCTGAGAATGTATTTAGTATGGATCTAATTTCCTTCATTTTGCTCTGACTACTTGGCATTTTTCGATCTGGACATAAGTAACTTCTCTTTTATCATGACATTTTCTTTTTTTGTTTTGTTGACTCTTATTTCTCACCTCTCCTTTATTTTTCCTATCTTGAAGTGTAATTTTTGATACTTGGCTTCCTGGACTATTTCTGTAATTTTATTTATTTTCTCTCTTCTCCCCCTCCAAAAACATCCCATTTTTTGCTATTATTTTATTTCCAAAAGTTCTTGTTATGCTCATTTTTTCACATTACATGCTTATAATATATTCTGTTTCTTCTCTGAAGAAATAATTTCTTAAAATTTTCTCACCCTAAATATACTTTTTCCTGAAAATTGATTTATTTTCCTGTGTGTAGACTTTGTCTTAGAGAGGACAAAATCTTTCTCAGTTGTCTGCTAACGTTAGGCTTGGTGATACATTTGGAAATAGGGGTTATGGTGATGATTGAGAGAGCCAAGCGCTCATTGGCTTTTCCTTCCTCTATAACAAAATTTGGTTAAAATTTTTCATTAAAAATTTTTAAGCTTTCTTCTAGTCCCCATCAGGCCCTTGGGAAGCAATTTTCTAATGCTCTGCCAGCAAGGTATTATCATCCAGCAAGTTCTTCACCACTGACTTTTTTGTATCCTGTCCAGACACATCTTAACTTCTCCAGAGACTAAACCATGAATCTTTTGAAAAAAAAAATAAGCATAGCCATTGAGCCATACAGAATGGTGACACAGAAATAAGGATCTAATTTATTTTATCAGCTTTGGACTTATTCTACTAATTTCAACCTTTTATTCCGATAATGAGGTTCCCAACACTATGAATTCCTAAGCCTTCTGATAATTCCACAACAGAAATCAGATGGATTTTCAGCTTTCCCCACTACTGGATTAGGATTCAATGTTTTGAGGTATGGCCTGCCAGTTTCTATTCATCTAATTTTATTTTAATTTACATAATCTTTTTGTATTGTCTTTTCTCTCTGCTTCATCCCTATAGGTTTTGTTTAACCTAATCCCATTACCATGAGTTTAGTGTGGTTTCAGGAAAGAATTGGAGTAGATTTGTAAAAAAAAAAATAACTTTCCATCTTTACAGTGGAGGTCTGCTTTAAACTTGAGATTGCATGATTTAGCAAAAAGGTTTCATATAAAACGGTCCATTTCTAAGTCTAGCCAGCAACAATAACTGGAAGCTGAAATACACCAAATTAGTTTTTTTGAAGTATGAACCACCACATTAAGTAATAGCAAATCAATATGTACATAGGCAAGAAAGTTTAAGAATCATAAAATTTTATGGTTTCTTATTTTTTTGGTGGTACTGGGGCTTGAACTCAGGGCCTACACCTTGAACCAGTCTACCTGTCCTTTTATGTGATGGGTTTCTCTGCCTCCCTGAGTAGCTAGGATTACAAGCATAAGCCACTGGTGCCCAGCTGGTTTCTTATTCTTAATCAAAAAGAGCCAACTGTGACAAATAAGATCCACTAATCCAAGCATTTTTCTTTTTTTTCTCTTTTTCACTTTTTCACTTTCTTTTCTCTCTCTCTCTCTCTCTCTCTCTCTCTCTCTCGCTCTCTTTCCTCTCAATCCTTGTTTTGAGAATTATAAAAACTTACAGGCACTGTATAATCAAACCACAAGTCTGAAGTAGATATAAATGTTGGCCCTCCAATTATTTTTTAAATTTTATTTTATTTTTGAATTACCATACACTAATAATAGTAGGGGATTTTATTTCATTCTTGCTTTCTAATTCTTAAATCAGACTTCTTTTTACTTGACTACAAGACAAAGCAGATAAGCACAAAAGCTTATTTTGTTTTCCTTCATTGTGGCTATTGTGTTTAATCATCATCTTGAACTAAGCAACCGACTTTGAATCTTCATTTTACTGAAAGCCCAGACACTTAAATTTTTGCTTTTATCCTCCAGTGTCTTATTTTCCAGTCCCCAAAATGATCATTGAAACCTAATTTTATCTGAGAAGGAGAGGAACAGGTACATTCTCATGCAGAGTCCCCACCCCAGATGCTGCTATGGCTTCAGCTAGGTTCCTAGTTTCTTGGTTTTCATTCTTCTGTTGGTTTGGGACACTTGAAGAGTTCTTTCTATTTTTCCCTGTCTTTTTTTTCCTTCCTTCCTTCTTCTTTTATACATAATTTGTGTTAACTTTTATGCAGCTGGAGAGTTTAATTCCAGAAGATGGTTAGTTTTTATATCTGTCATAAGCCTGTAAACAGCAGTTCTGTACCACTTTAAGAATGGAGTTTGTTTTTCTCATAACTAAAGCCTATTCAGAAATGTGTGTTAATGTGTGTGATGGTTCAAATAGGCTTCTCCTAGAACTTTGCACTTGTGCTGCTCCCGGACGGAGAGCACCACATTGCATTGACACTCTGCAAGGAAGTTGTATAACCTGTCCAAGTCAAGCACTTATAAAGAAGTTCTTTTCTTTATAAGAAAGAGCACACATTTCTACCGTTGAAAGTAAAGCTTATGTAAAAACAAATAAACATAACCCACTAGTCATAGGACATAAATACTTCTGGCTTTGACATTTGTTCAAATATCAAATGCCAAGTACATTCAGCAATGTACTTGGGCAAACCGGGATGCTTTTTGGTCTAGCCTGAGTTCCTCACTTGTAAAATTATAGTCATATCCACATTTATATGTTGTTTTGATAATAAATTTAGTATTGAAAATGAATTTGCAAACTTTTATAAAGAGTCTCTATGATGATCTATCTTATATAGTAATATATTTATTTGTATTTGTAGTGAAGATGGTTTATAGTAGTTATTACAGATACCATTGAAAGCAATGCTTTTCTTCTGGTCTGATACTGTGTCTGTGATAAACTGCCATATTTTTAAAAAGCCATAGCTAAGTTGTGGCCAATATCCTACCCCTGGTTGGTTGGCTAGTGTTCACCTTTTTCTTACTTATTAAAATACAGGTAAGGCCATCTCTATACCTGCCGTGGATCTCAGTTTTTAATCTGTAAGCTGTTTTGCATCCAAACTTCTTAAATGCGTCATTGTTTGTTTTGCTTTTTTCATTCTGTATTTTGTTTTCAAAGTCCCTGAATGTGAACTCATTTATCTCTGGTTATTTGAAGTTCATTCTTGTCAAGGCAACATTCACTTTCATTACAAAAAGTTCAGCTCTTCCAACATACCACCAGCACCAGAATCTGAAGCTCCATCGCTTTCTTAGGATACAGGAAGAGTTTGTACCTGTAAGGAGTACTTTACACAGAGTTCAAAGGGAGCAAGAACCAGTACTTACTTGATAAAGAGAACATTGATTTTCTTTTTCCAAACCTCTTTCAATAAACTCACTAACTTGTCCCACAACAGAACTGTTGGTTTAAAGGTCTTTATAGATTTCTTTTTCCATACAACAACCATGACATGTTTTGTGGTCAAAATGCCACTGCACCTCATATTTGAGGATAAACAATTCCTACTTTGATTCTGTGATCTTTTATCTTGTTTGCCTTTTATCAACCTGCCTCTACCACCGGCCTTCAAAGTCATCTGATCTCAGTCTCTCCATTTGAGTCTTCCTGCTTCTCATCGTGTGGATTCTTTTAATCTCAGAGGACAGCCTCTCAGGCAACTATTCTCAGACAACCTCATGTTTCTTACTTGTGTATTTACAATGCAATTTTTTTTTTAACAAACTAACATAATTTTCATTATTCTTTAGATAGATGCAAAATTTATAATAAAATATTTTAAGGCTTTTCACATCATTATTTCATACAATATACCCTCTCCTGTTGCAGGAATGGGTAAATCCAAGAATAAATTAGTGTGTTATTCATTTATTTTTTCTTGATACTTTAATGTTTTCTAATAATTTGTTTTATCTCTGTTACATTCCTGAGAAGCATGAAATAGTTTTTTAATTTTTTTTAGTTCCTTTTAAAGATTAAGAAACTATGATTCAAGAGTTTATTCAACTCATCAGAGCTCTCCCTAGTAATAGATGCAAATGACATTGAAGCCCATGTTTTCTGATGCTTTACCTTTGGGATTCACACTATACTAGTAACTGCATATCCCCACTGTAAAGCACATGGTTTAAAAATTTGAATATAGAGAATAATTAGGACAGATTCTTACTGCTATAAAATCTGTTCAAAAGTAGCTTTCAAAATACTGACTGCAAATAATACAGCAGTGAAATGCAAGGATTTGTGGTCAGAAAAGGCTAGATTTGTAATCTGATCTACCACTTAATTACTATGTTATCTTGTGTCCCAGATATTTATAAAATGCAACTAGTACTTTTAATACAGAAATTATTATGAGGAATGGATAAAAATGTAGTAAGGAGCTAAACATGGCATCTAGCAAATAACAAATAATCAATAAGTGGTCCTCATATTATATTATCCTTCCCTTCAAGTAACCATAGAAAATTTTTGAATTTTGCAACCCATTTTGAAGTCTGAACTTCAATATCACCCCACCTACCCATGTGTCTCTACATCTAACCTGCTACCACTTAATCCTATCACAAGTCCTTTTTTGTTCCTTTGGTGGTCATCCCCATATAAACCATAGAACATGAAGATTAGAAGGAAATTTTGAGGTATCTCATCCAACTCCTTAGTTTCAAGATAGAAATCTTAGTCACAGCCAACCTAAATGGCTCAAGCAAGGAGGTTGGTATTTGGTATGAACTACAAATATGGCCTGACCTGAAAGCACATGCATTCTATAAAGGGTTTAAGGCTTTTGAGAAAGGATATAAAACTTACAATCCATTGTGCCATAAAGGAATTCCAGGAAAGGATTCTTGGCAGGGGTAGGAGATGCTGGAGTCATGTATCTCAGACCGTCTTCTATTTCACCTGAATTAAAGGCTGTCTCTAATCTTGTAGAAATTCCCTTTTTCACTTCCTATTTCATCCAAAAGTCTCATCTGGAAAGGCTATCTAGAATGTGAAATGAGTCCAAAGAAAAAGAGTCTCTTCAATGTAGCACTTAAGCAGAACTGCAATATTTATATTCCTTTCTATTTGCTCTTCCTGTTCTCTATCTCACCCTTATTTTCTCATTCCTAGGCCTGATCTTGTTTCATTTTCAACTGAAATTATACATAAAATAATGGTCTACAGTTTATGCCTCTCAGATTAGGACATCCATTGATATCACTGAGTCAAAGTCATTGCCTTTCAAATTTATTTACTACTAACTATAGAAAGCAGTATAATTTACAATGCACATAAATACATACATACACACACTCATCAAATGTACATACACACGTCACCCAGATACAGTTAAAAGTGTCTTTCAGCTCTTACTCAAGTTATATGCATTCTGACTTACAATGTTTTCTATTATGTTCTATTTCATTTTCTTAAAGCTGATTGCCCACAAATTTGATGTAGTGTCATCCTTAATAAGTTAGAAGACACCATTTGAAAAAATGTTGCCTAAATTAAAGCAGAAAAAAAAGATGTTCACTTTAATGTGAATTATGTTTATTTCTGGATTGCAAATTATTGAATGATAGACACTTTCTTTTTTGTGCATTCTCTATTACTGGAATTTTAAATAAGTCATTATTTGAAAAAATTAATGTGTCAATCAAAAATCAATCAAAAGAAATGATTGGAATTTGAAGACCATAATAAGCCATAAATAATTTTTATTGTTAACCTATCAGGGGTCTAGTGAAACACTCCTTAAGAAAACATTAACCTATTGGCAATAAAGGAGGAAACTTGTTAGCATGCCAGGTGTGAAAAAAAGCTACTTTTTAATCATGAGGTTACCTTCATTCAGTATTCATCTTTCATCCCAGAGTCATGAGTCTGGGATAGGTTAATCATCCAAACACATTTAGCAGCAATTATTAAGATAAAAAGAGATTAAATGAATATTTCATCTAGTATCATAATAATAAAACTGTGGCAAAGAAAAAACTTCAAAACCCAAGATAAATTCTAGATTAATAAACTCTTGTGCCATCTCATACAGCAGGTCACTATTTCTGGTAAAAGTCATAACCAAAATTTTTCAATTTTAGGAGCTTCCTTTTATTTTTATACACATGTTCTGTTTCTCCAACAACTTATGAAGCTCATGAAAAAGCAAATTCTGTTTCTTTTCATGTTTAGACAGCCTCATGCACTTCTTTGCTAACCACTTCCCCTTCTTTAAAACTGTAGAGTACATGTCACAGTCAGCTGTCCACAGTTCACGCAGTAACCTCACCACCTCTCCCTTGTCTGTAAAAATAGGACAGTCTATATTACCCTGCTGTTTTTAGTTTAATGAGTCTATGTCACAGTCTATTCTAAGCCACCAACACACAGCAACCAAGAAGAACACATTGTTTTTATACGGGGAGGTCATTAAATCTGGTGGACAGGACAGAGTTAGTCTCCTAGACATGGCTCACTGGAGGATGAATGCACCTACCCATGGGTCCAGAGGTTCTTTCACCAAATCATTGATGATATTCACCCAGCAACAAGAGGAAAAATAGCAAAACGGTCCTTTGATAACACATCAACGTTTTTCTACTTTCTCTTTACCAATCTGCAGCCATTTTTTCTACTTTCTCTTCTTACCAATCTGCAGCCATTATGTGTGCTGAATTACCAGTCTACAGCTGTTTAATGTTTCTACTGAACATAGTTGCAGAGAAAAAACTGTTACAAAACTCTTCAGTGAAAACTTTCATTTTAAACTATTTGTGGGATTTGATAATGAGAAAGATATTCCAAATATCTGCAAAAAATTCTCTCTAATTTCAGAGACTTCAGCTCCAGATAAATATTTGAGACACCAAAAGAAGGAAACACAGATTAAAAAAAAATACAAGTGAGCACCAGAATATTATTTTGGATAGGAATGCCCTTTTATTCCTATATCTTTTAAAGCCATAGACCAGATGCCCAGCAAAGGTGACGGAAGAAGCAGAGGCCACCGCAGCTTATTTTCCTGAATGAGACATTGCATCTCTCCATATGATATTAAAGATGCTCATCACACCAGAGTCAATGTTTTCAACAAATTCTGACTTTGAAAAACTCATCCTCTCACTTAATATTTCCATTAATCCATTGCAGAAAACATTTTTTGAATTTCTCTTCTTTTTTATTAGTGTATATTAATTGTAAAAAAGGGTTTCATTATATTTCCATATACTTATGCAATGTACTTTCATCAAATTCACTGTCTCTATTACTTATCTCCCCTTTTCAAAATCAATGTTAATGGATTTAATTATTCTGTTTCATCCATGCACATAAAGTATTTCAATCATTTTCACCCACCTACCCTCTACTTTCACCCTCTCAACTAATTTAGAGATATCTATTTTCAAGTATTCTATTCAATTAAACTCTTTTAACAGCAACCTAAATTATATTTTAACAAAATATATCATGTAACTCTTGAGCTATTTCTAAACTGTCTCTGGAGTGTACATCACCTCCAGGTTACACAATGCTCAGTCCCTTGAAAATTGTTACTATTTCTTGACCAATGTGAGATTCTGTCAAGAAATGTGTTAATAGAGTGAGAATTGTTTCACACCTACTTTCCATATGTCCACAAGAAGTATTTTAATTCCACTTACTCTAGACAGACCAAATGTAGAAGGGAAGAATGGTAAAATACCCGAAGAACTGTCTGCTGAGGAGCATCAAAACCAAATAATTTATTCTCCTTTCAGGTCTCTTCTCCAAACTACGAACTGAAATCCAGAGTTATACCATCTAAGCCCAAGCAAAATAATCAAAACCGAATAGGTTAATTTAATGTTTCCCACTCTCTTGCTCAAAAATCCTTTGACCCTGCATGTGATTATGTCTAAATTTCTTAAGCATGAATAATTTCTTAGAAAATGAATACTTATCTTAATCCTTTGTTGAAGACTTCCTGTTCATACTTCCTGTTCAGCTTTTGTCTTAAAAATAAGTAGCACACTGCCCCTCTCTTCATACACAAGTTCAGAGGTAATATTAAGGTTGTTCTTATAATTCCTTTGTCTCAAACAAAGAAACACTGGTCTCCAATTCTCTCACAAGAATATATCCCATTCATGGTTTGCCTTGTCCTTAAAGCAAATAAACAATGTAACCAATTAATTTACCTGAATTTACTCCAGTTAGGTTTATCCTTCCTCCCCACTCCCTCCCTCTCTCTCTTTCTTTCTCCTCTTTTTTGTACTGAGATTGAACCCAGGACCTGATCCATATTAGGCAAGTGCTGAACACTGAGCTATATCATAATAAGGAAAACTCAGAAAGGGCTAGAGTCTTCTATGTTCAGAGATAGGGGAGCTACTTCAGGAGTCATATTGTAGACACAGGATAAGTAAGTAGTTTCTGAAACTGACAAGTATTGAAAGAACATATTTTCTCCATCCAAATATGAACAAATATGTATGTTCTATAGAACATGAAACATACAATTTGTGTATGATGTTGACCTACAAATCAGTTATTGGTATAAAATTTTAAATTCAGACAGCATAAATGTCATGACTTCTTAAACAATTCACACCAACATTTGTCATGTCCTTTCACATTTTTTATTTAGATTATTACAGTGAAGAACATCAACATATCCAAAATATTACCTCAAATTCTGTATGTAGGTTACTCAGCCAAAACCTCATTCTTCCAGCTTAAGTAGCTTGCCTTAAAGATCTACAGTGAAACCATTAGTTAGTTTTCCAAGAGAAAAGCTTTCAATTCATATTAAGGAAAGTGGAACAAAGTTGTTGTTTTTAAATTATACAATCTAAAATTTCATGAAAAAAACTAATTAGTATAACAAATATAAAAAGAATCAAATTAAATTAGTCAAAATAATATACTGTTTTGCATATATGCACATATGTGAACAGATAACTTGTTAAAAGTATAGAATTAATTTTATTTTAAGGTAGAATATCATATAACTGTTGTTCTAAAGACAGCATACCTCTATAATGTATTATCCTTGTCAAAGTAATCTGGCCTTTCACAGCTATTATCTCACTTTGAGGACTTACTGCATCCCTAGTTTCCAGATGACCAAAAAGAATCCTAGAGAGTTGAAAGAACTTCCCCCCAAGAGATAGCTAATTTATTATGGATGATGAACTAAAATCTTGCTTCTGTTTTATTTCCCTTTGGTTCAAAAGATTTCTGGGAATTAATCCAAAAGTCAGAGCAGCTATTGCAAGAAATAGCACATCTGTTTGTCATTTAAGAAGTAAGCTCAGAGTTTCAGTTTCTAATGATTTACAAGCCCACACATGACCCAGGGTTTCCCTTGCTTTTGGTTATCTTATTAGAATATTTAAATGCACATTCAGCCCTCAAGATTTTACACATCATTAAGGAAATTGGGATTTTCTTATTCAAGTGCAAGAGACAGGCTTTGAGAAAAAACAGTGAACAAGATGAGGTTCTGCCCAGAGGTTGGGGGAGAGGAGGTGGTCCAAACAATATATACACATGTGAGTAAATGTAAAAACAATAAAATTAAAAAAAATAGCTGTGTTCACTAAAGCTAAACACACAGATGCACAGAGAGAGAGAGAGAGCACTCAACTAATAATGGCATGGTCTCCTTGGAAAAAGAAATGAAAGCTAATTAAGTCTTCTCTCCTTCTTCTGGGCTGGATTTATTTTTGTTGATCTATAATTGATGAGAAGTAACAAACAAGCCATAGAAAGGGTTCAAACTAAAAGAAAATGCACAGCTAAAAAAAAAGATAAAAAAACTCTCTCAGTTCACTACATTTACCTACCCTTGAGAAGCTGTCCAATTGTTCATCAAGTAGAAATCTTTTTTTTTTATTTACCTACAATATCAGAAATAACCAGAAGTAAAATTTTCACTTAGTGACATTACAATACAGATGATATATTTTCTAGTGAATGGTCTTGCCATTTAACCACAATTGATTTTCATATATCATTCTTCTAAAACTCCTTTTGTTCTTATATCTGTCTCATTCACAAGCTGAGCTCACACCCTTTTCCTTCACCCCCTCACCCCCTTCTACTTGACATTTTATCATTCTGACAGCTGCAATACTTAGTTTTAATAGTGTATATCATTGTAATATCTTCATATATGCATACAATGTACTTAGATCAAATTCACCTTTCTAGTCTTTCTCATCTACCTCCCTCCCTTTCTTAAATAATTTTAATGGATTTTATTGTTTTATTTTCATATATGTGTATAAAATTTTTATACTCACCCCACACACACGGACTCCTTTTGTCCTCCCACACATACTCTTTCTTACCCCTAAACAGTCTCTCATATATTTTTTTAGGTCTAGGTTTTGCACATAAGAAAGAACCTGTGATATTTGTCTTTCTGAGCCTGGCTTATGTTGCTTGCTATGATGTTCCACTCATTTTCTTACAAACAGCATAATTTCATTCTTCTTTATGGCTGAATAACAGGTGTTTAATCCAACTTGAGCTATCCCACAATATATGTACAGTCCCACACATCAGATGTTGCCCAGTAAACAAGAATAACAATGAGTCTCTGGAATCCATCATTCCTCATTCATCTTAACTGTTAAGTCCCTGGAAGTCATGCCATGACAGGCAGATCCAAAATCATCTTCTTAGGCAAATCTAAGATTGGCCTGATGATAATCATTTATTCACATCAGAGAAAACTGATTTCTTCTTCCTTTTCATACATTTCCCATACTGCTCATTTGAAAGTTAATCACGTTGATTTCTATTATTGTCATTATTATTACCCACATCCTTTGTTTCTTCTATTTTTTTTGTGAATGTAGGCTGCTCATCTTAAGTTGCTATTTATTGTCTTATTTTTCCTTCCTAAGCTGAGAAAGGTGCAATCTCTGCACCCTGCAGTTGCTGTGTAGTTACAATCTTAGAACCCTTGAATAAGATGCTTATTTTATTTCAGTTACCTTACAGGCTTTTTAATTTCTGTGATTTTGATCTAACCATTTGGGGACCAGAGGCTCTCAGATTTGGTGACCCCTATAGCTAACTGTCTGTTGCTTGACTATCCACAGCAATGAGAGTATGTTTCATTTGCTAAGCGATTATTGACTCTGAGGCAATAGATAATGAGCCCACATACCTCCTCTTTGTGATTTGATTAAATTTTATCAGATAAAATCTCAGAACAGAGAAAGTGCAAATTGTGTTTTATTTACTTATCAACAGCACTAGGGTTTGAACTCAGAGCCAAAGTCTTGGTAGGCAGGCTCTCTTACCACTTGAGCCTCTCTGCCAGCCCCAAATTGTGTTTTATATGAATTATTATTTAACTCCTTCAGTAACACTCAGAGATGGGAAATCTCTCTTTCACAGGTGAGGAAGTGGGTAAAAAGTTTAATCAGTATTCTTCTTATCCAATAGCTATCTTGGAATAATCACAACTCAATCATAAATCCCTGCCTCTGAGTCTAGGGCTCTATTCCCTTAGGCCTATAGACAATTATTTTATATAAACTAGGAATGCATGTATCTCACGAGAAGAAAGTCTGACCTTATTTGATGAGATATGTTTTAACTTAAACAAAATCAAAGTAGAGAACTCTACTTTGACCATCTTCCCATTACTGAGTAAGAACAGGTTAATTCTGTCAATCGGGCAGGGTATTTGGCCCCAGGGAGAAAACTAACCATATGGACCTTTGAATCAAAAGAAGACAACAAATGACATCCAATCAAGAAGATGAACAAAATCAATACAACCCTGATGAATTGCCAGCAAACAACTTTAGGTCTATGTCCAATAAACTTGCAAAACATTGCTACAGAACCCTAGAAAGCAATTGCTATAGGGAAGCAATTCACTCTGCACAGCCTGGAAGAAATTTGGCTCCTCTGAAATAGAGTAGAAGGTACATTATTTCAGATTCAAAGGCATTCATTCAAAAAGCAGCATTATACCTGTTACACACCAGGGTCTGGCTAAAGAATGAATAGGAAAGAAATAAGAGTCACTGTCCTTTCCATGAATAAGGTTTCACTCTCAAGGGAAAACTGACAATTATATGATAGGGAGACAGATGGAACTAGAGGGAATAACAGAAATTCTCATGAAATACAATGTGATACACAAAACATATACTTATTTAGGCTTTAGGAGGTAGGGATGGGTAGACCTGAAAATCCTTATTGGACACATGGTAATATGGAAACTGCATTTTGTAAGATTACTAATGTTTAGTTAGGTCGAGAAAGACTGGAAACTGGCAGTGTGGAAATGGAGAAAGCAAGCTGTTTCATACAGAGGAATTCACAAGTAAAGGGGCACTGAGGCATGGCCTCGGAGCATGGACTCTTTAAGGATTGGCTCAAATGGCAAACACTATGAACTTTGTCTTGTGGCCCACGGGTTATTGACCATTGAACCAAAAAGGCAGCACAAATTGATATGAATCTTGCATAAAGCAAAGCAAAAAAGTGATTAATTACTCAATTCTACATTATTTTCTCAAGTGTTCAAGCAGAAGATCTGAATTCCTTGCTTCCTGAGTAATCTCTCTACCATCACCATTCTCTGTACTTCTTCATCTGTTAGAACGTCTAAAAAATACTGAGTCTACATTATGTGCCTAGAACTGGGTTCAACTTCAGAAATTTAGAATATTGACAAGATACTTCCAGTAGAAATAAAATTAAGCAAGTGTAAAAAAACAAATCAGCATTGTAAAGTTGCAGAATTGTTTTGTTAGATCATGGACAGGAAAATAAGGAAATAAAGGGATGGCCATGTCCACTTTACACAGTGTAAAGAAAAGCCACATGAGAAGGGAACAGTCAGGCCAAGCCTCATGCTAATTTTTCTTTTGTATGTTTTAGGAACTGGGTCTCATTATGTTGAGCAGTCTGGTCATGAACTCAAGCAATCTTCTTGCCTCGGTCTCCTGAGTGGCTAAGACTGCAGTCATGCACCACCATGCCCACTTCCTGTGCTAATAGAGTGACTGACTACCTTTTTTTAAATCTAGCTACAGATGCTCTGGAAAATGTTACGCCATTTAAACTTCACAATAATTCTGTAGCTCAAAAAACAAGGTTCAAATTGAAAAACAAAACCTTGGCAGTTTGCTCAGATGTGAGGAGAGAACTGGGACTTGATTTTACAATACCTTTTTTGAAAGAAGAGTTGATCTTTATCAAAACACACTGGGAAAAGGCATTTAGGGTAGAGTTGGTCTAAATCCACACTGTTGCTGAGTCCCCAGGAGTGCTCTTGATTTCCTCTCTATTTTCTGCTCTGTTCTTCTTGTTTTCATTCAAGGCTGAATGGGTCAACAGCTGCCAAGAGACTCAGTGGCCATGTTGATGCCCCCTTCAAGGAAAGGTCGGAGACACCACAGTATTTGTCTCACCCACTGAACAGCCAATATCCTTACCCTTGTTTTCTTTGTGTACATTATTTTTAAATTTTTATTAGAATAAATTAATTGTACAACAGGGTTTCATGTGATGTTTACAGTATGCATATAATGTGCTTTGATCACATTCACTCTATCAGTCTTTTAAACCACCCTACCTCCACCTCCCTCCTTTTTAACAATTTTTTGGTAGGTTTCATATTAGACTGGGACTCAGAGGTGTGTTGGGGTATAAGACTTTCAGTGCTTTTAAACCCAGAGGGCCTTGGGCAAACCTGGATAAATTGGTACCCAAGTGTTCATTCTTGCTTTTTTTATGCTTAGCCCATTGTAGAAACTCAATGAATGTTGCATGAATTAATGTTTATCTTCACTTAAGTTGCCACTAGCATGCTATTGTGTTTTTTCCACTATGTATGGTACTATGGATGTCAAAAGGGTGGCCAAGACACACAAACTGGGAGCATTCAAAACCCATGCAATTAACAGGACATGAGCACCACTGGTGGAATTCCTTTCAGTCTCCACTATTCATGCCCAAATACCCAAGAAAGCAAGATAACAATAGCACAGACATTTAAAAACACAATTCTCTCTTTTCCTTCTTAGAGATAGCATTGTGATTTAAAGTTTTACAAGTTTCCAAGTTTATAATCAGAAATGTAAAATTCAACATGCATGATAAACAGAAGATTTGAAAAGTTATAAGTAAACAATGTAATAACTGTTAGAAAGTGAAGGGACAGAGAAGCCCTAGTGAAAGTTGTAGTGGGAAGCAGGAATCAGAATGCTGTCACTGGGGAGATTCAAAGGTCCAGTTTGTTCGAATGACAAAGACCAGATTCATAAAAAAGCAAGTCACTTTGAAATAAAGATGTTTCATTTAGAAAATCTAGAATGCATATGATAAAAATACTATGAGTGTATTGTTAAAACCTCATTGTTTTTAAGTGTCTCTAACTTTTTTGGTTGGTGGGAAATGTGGGTCTTTTGGAAAAATATCTCCCTGCAAAGTAATCATCAAAGTGCATTGGTTTCTTCCTATTGTCAGCAATCATATTACTTGCTGGTAATAAGAGGAAAATTAAATAAAATCATAGTTACTGATCTAAGGGAGGTCACAGACTAGCAAGGACAACATAAAACAAATAAGTGCAATAAAATCTGAAAGGATTAAAATTCAAGTTTGAACTACTAAGAAAACAACAGAGGGTCAGTGAACATTGAGGGAAACTTAAAGATGAAGCTTAGCTTGTACCTGGAAGAATGACTTTTAGAAATGGGCAACTGAACTAAACAGAACTTTATCAAAAGAAGAAATTCAAATGGTTAAAAAACACATGAAAAATGCTCACCATCTCTAGCCATAAAGGAAATGCAAATAAAAACCACACTAAGATTTCACCTCACCCCTGTTAGACTAGCCATCATTAAAAACACTACTAACAACAGGTGTTGGCTTGGATGTGGGGTAAAAGGATCCCTCACACACTGCTTGTGGGAATGCAAACTAGTACAACCACTCTGGAAAAAAATTTGGAGGCTTCTTAAAAATCTAAACATAGATCTGCCATATGATCCAGCAATCCCACTCCTGGGTATACACCCAAAGGAATGAGACACAGGTTACTCCAGAGGCATCTGCACACCCATGTTTATTGCGGCACTATTCACAATAGCCAAGTTATGGAAACAGCCAAGATGCCCCACCACTGACGAATGGATTAAGAAAATGTGGTATTTATACACAATGGAATTCTACTCAGCCATGAAGAAGAATGAAATCTTATCATTTGCAAGTAAATGGATGGAACTGGAGAACATCATCCTGAGCGAGGTTAGCCAGGCTCAGAAGACCAAAAAATCATATGTTCTCCCTCATATGTAGACTTTAGATCTAGGGAAAACACAGCAATATGATTGGACTTGGGTCACATGATAAGGTGAGAGCACACAAAGGAGATATGGGGATAGGTAAGAAACCCAAAAACATAATAGTATTTGAGGTCCTCACTGCAGAGTAACTAATACAGAAACTTTAAAGCGACAGAGGTGAGTATGAGAAGGAGATCAGGAACTACAGAAAAGGTCAGTTAGAGATTAATCAACTTAGAATGTAACACATATGTACATGAAACCAATGCGAGGAATCTCCCTGTATAGCGATCCTTATCTCAACTAAAAAAAATGCTTTGTCTTTCTTATTATTGTTTATACTCTTTCTTCAACAAAATTAGAGATAAGGGCAGAACAGATTCTGCCTGAAAACGAGGGGGTCAGGGACAGGAGAGGGAGGGGTGGAGAGTAGGGGGAACAAATGGCCCAAACAATGTATGCACATATGAATAAACAATAAAAAAATAAAAAGAATCACCTTTAGTTTATTGGGGGACCTCTATGCTTTTATAAATAAAATAAAATCAAGTGATAACAAGTAAAGCAACCATTTATCTCATTTCTGTGAGTGAAGGATATTTTATGAGGCTTCTGGGTGAACACAGAAACCTAACAGTGTTTGCATCCTTGTCTGCTAACACATATGGGCAAGAAGGATAAGTAACCTCAATGTGAACAAAAGAAAGATCACAAAGAGCTGCAGGGATTGACTAGCCCTCCTTGAGAGAAAAGAAGGATGTCAGACAGACTGATCTTTCAAAATATATATATGATGACATTCCCCATATAAAACCCCCAGGTGTGAACTCTGAAATTATAGTAACTCCGAACTCTAGGCCACAGTCTGCACCCCACTTGCCTCTCTGATCTCTTCATACACTAACTGTCTTCTCCTGGGTACTCCAGCTGCTGCAACCTGCTACTCTTCAGATGCAACAAGTCTTTTCCAGCCCAAGTCCCATGTACTTGCTGTTTGTTCTTCATGCGAGGCTCCGATTCCTTAAATTCACTCACCTGCCTCTTGCCCCTTTTCAAGACATTGCCGCATTCCCCTACCAGTTAATCTCTAACCTGGATTGAAAAGTATTAATTTAAAACCAGGGCATTTTCCTTATAATTTTCATAGTTTAAGTGCCTAGCCTCTCTCATGTGGTTATTAAAATATCCATGTTTTCCAAAGATTCAAATCCACAAACCAAAATTTGAGCAGAATTTCAGTTTTATTATATCCCAACCACAAGGACTTGGCTAAGCCTTGTTTTTCTCCAAGTTACCTGTTTTTACAAAGAAAACTCAGAGACAAAAGCATTTAACAAAGAAAATGTGTTTACAAAATTTGTGACAAAAGTCAGGCATCATGGTATTTGTGAGGAAATAGCCAATTCCAGGAAATGTTCAATTGCTCAGTTACTTTTTATGTGGAGAGAAGGTAGGTTGATCTACTTGGCCGTGGTGTATTTCCATGGAAAATGGTTTGTTCTCCCTGATTAGCTGTAATTGAGATTTGTATTCCTGTCTCCTTTCCTAATGCACATGTGTTTTTCAATTTAATGTCATTAATTTTATGTTTATCTTTAGTTGACCACACGTGAAGAGTACTTGTTCCTAACAAAAGATACTTGCTACCTAAATGCATAAGATTTGTGGCATGGTCTAATTTGCAACTCTAATTGATTCAGCTATGTCTTGGTGGGGAGAAAGATTCCTACTGAATCTACCTATATATGACAGTAAAAGAAATGAATAATAATTACAACTTCCACAACATTTAACTATGGTTTTGAGGAGTTCGTTAGACCAGTAAATACATGGAATTATTTCTTTTTCTAGAGTATTATTTTATGTCACTCTGATGACATATTAGCTTTTAGCTTATATTTAGATCTTTCCTAAAATGTTTCTTTCTGAATTTGGGGGGATTTCATTTGAGTTTATATAAGTACAGTCTTTAAATTGAAGATTAGAGATTAAATTGGAAGAACATATTTTCTTTTTCAGATGTTCAACTTAAAATAGATGGAATTCGAATATTCATCATTTGTTTTAGTATTGGGTAATTAAATTTTCTTTTACTAATGTAGGCTTAAGTTTACTTTTATGAAGTCATTGTATTTTTCCCTGAAAAAAAATCCTAAAGTCATGATTCATTCCTTTGGTACAGGTGCCTTTTCATAGTGAGGAAGTCAGATGATACTGGCAAACCTGCTTTCAGTATGAAAACCTGACAGTACCTGGCAGTCCCAAATACAGCTTATAGCAGGCTATTCACACAAGAGAAAAGAGAATACAAAACTACAATGTGCAAAAAACAAATAATTCTGGTTAATTTGTTATAAGAGCCAACAATCTCAGAATATAGGAAGACAAATTCCATACTGGGATAAAAGACAATCCTGTCCTATGTTGCATGAGTGTCGGACAAGAGTGGGAGTAGTGCATTCTTTCCTGAAAACAGCATTACCTAGTCCTCTTGTTCAACATCAAGGGATCAGATTCTTCATGGAAAGAAAAATATAAAATTTGAAATGAAACAAATATGAGCTTGAATTTTCCTATGATAGTCATTTTTGCATAGATTTTTTAAATAAAAATGAAATAAAAACTGAATAATCATTTCAAACCCATTGTTCTTTTATAAAAGAACACTTTTGTTCTTCACAAAATTAGTATAATAATTAAATAAACTATTTCATAAAATAATGTGTTTTCTTTCCAGAATCCAAAAAGGCTAATGTGCCATAATAAAAAAGGTTACAATAGAATCACATAGGAGACAAAATCTCATATATTTAGCTGTTTAAGTCCCATTATGTTTAAATACAGAAATATTTAAATATTCTTTATTTACTTTTGGCTCTTAATTGATTTTGTTAGCTATTCACCATTTTTTATCCAATTTCATTGCTCAAGTTAGTGGTCCAAAAAAACTTCCATAACTAAAGTTCAATAAAAATAATAAATTATGAATTAATTTCATGATGAGGAAGACATACCTATTTCATTCACCACAAAAGCTCTAGAAAAGAATTGCCCAATAGAAATGAGTCATTGGTGTTTGATAGTCTACTAGCCACACTAAAAAATATTTTAAAAATAAAATTCATTTTCATAATTTAAACTAATATATTCAAATATTATAATATCAACATATAGTGCTTCAAATATTTTATTTTAATTTTAATTTAATTAAAATTAAATGAAGTTGAATATTCATTCGTTTGGTTAGAGTCCCATTGTTTAGGAGCCCAATGGTTACATGTAACTGGTTGGCCCCATATTGGGCAGTGAAATTCCAGAAGCTTGCATAGTGCCCAGTACAGAGGAGGCTCTCTAAATATCCTGAATAAGTGAGTAAGTAAATGAATGAAATAATTGCCATGCCACTCTCTATATGATGTCTTTGCTTAATGATCTTCCATAGAAAACAACACTCTCATTGCTCTTCAAATGACTATTAGAGTCTTCATGGAAGAAATCAGTAACCAAAAGACCAAAGAGGCTAACCTCTAACTCAGATGAAAATATTTTATACAGAGGGCAATTACAGTTAACAACATTATATCGTAAAATCTGAAATAGAAGAGAAGATTTTGACTGTTTTCATCACAAAGAAATGATAAATGGTTGAGATGATGAATAACCTAAATATCTTAAGTTGATCAATACACAATGTATAAATATATGGAAATATCACTCTGTGCTATTAATACAAAATTTAAAAATAAGCAATCTCCCCAGCTTGATATATTAAATCAGATACTTTTCAATATACATATATGATAAAAAAAACATAATGGTTAGAATTTTATTTATTCATATAATAATGAAATCATACAGGTTCTCATGTTTTGTGCATGTGTGTACATGTGCACATGTAAAGTACCCTGGGAATTAAGCCCGAGGTCTTGCACATGCTAGGCAAGCACTGTACCACTGGAGCTCATCTCTAGCCCTTATTTTTTTGTTTGTTTAAAAAAGAAAATAGTTATTTTAACAAATTTGTTATTTGAGCAAGAAGTTAAAAAGATATTTCATCAGAAGTTTCTTTATAATAGCTTTGGAAATTCTCTGGCATCTATGTCTAGCAGTTCTTTCTGATGTTTTCTGTATTTTTCAGGAAAGCTCTTTAATTGTATAAAAGCTTTAGAGACAAGTAATCAGTCAGCAGAAAGTAGTAGAAACTGTATGGTGCTAACCAAAATGTTGGCACCAATACGGAAAAAGCATGCAAACAACTGATATGATCACAAAGCTGATAAATGAACAAAAAAAAACCCTAAAACCTTCCATTCTGGACAATGAAATCTTCGTACTTCAAAGTGAAAACTTGGACAAGAAACCAAGCATACTGTGAGAGAGGGAGGTCTTCCAAGTTGGTGCAAAAGTTGTCTTTTTATTGTAAACTTTTGGTTGTAAAAATAAAAATCCATATATGAATGGAACAAAGCCAAGGCAAAGTTGCTTTCAAAAGTTAGTAAGTATGGTCCCTGGGCTGGTGGAGTGGCTCAAGTGGTAGAGCACCTGCCTAGCCACAGTGAGGCCCTGAGTTCAAACCCCAGTGCTGCCAAAAAAAAAAAAAAAGAGTTAGTATGGCTCCTAAACCTGCCAAACTTTACTATAATGTAACTAAACAAAAGCTTAAAGTCAGTTGTCAATGATGATTTTTGTTGACCATTGCTAATCCCTGGAAAAAGATGGTATTACTGAGGCAAGTTTGGTAGTACCCATCTGTGGAATTTTACATTCTTTCTCCCTTGGCAAAGAAATTCTGTGTGACAATGAAAATAAGCAGGATTGTCAACTGAAGCTGAGTGCCCTCATAACTTTTGCCTGGTGCCAGTAAAACTTCAATTACTTAATTTTGAGTCTTTATTGAACAGCAAACTTCTCGCTGTAATCTGCTTTCCCACAGGGGTCTACATTCAGAAAGAAGGTCTTTTGTATATAGAGTTCATAAACTTTTAGTTTTCAGTGACTTCAGACATTATTTATCAATCTTTGGACATGATTAATATAAATCTGTACCAAAAGACTCATCTACTGTTGGGGAGCTGATAAATCAAGTTTTTAAGAACTGCAGGGTGGAGGGCCAGAAACTGGATGGTGAAAAAAATTGTTATGAAAACAATTAACTCCTGTGAAAGCTTTTAGAGATATTCCTTGGCAAACAAAATGACTTTGTAAGATGACTTACTAGAATTGTTTATATCTGAGCTGACTTTTCAAAGGGACAAAGGTGAAACTACTTTAGTAGTTCATTTTAATATGCTGTCATGCCTTAAATTTGTAAGCGAAAAAAGAATTACAAAATTATAATCCACATTTTTGTTAATCAACTATAAAGAGGGATAGCTTAGCAGTGAAGAAAATGATCCAGAAGAAGACTGAAAGTCTACATCATTATTCTTTTTGGTTTTTTTTTGTTTTTTCTTTTAATTTAATTCATTTTTATTATTGTACTGGGATACAATGTGACATTTACAAAAGTTCCTACAGTTTATAGTTGAATTCACCCCTCCATGTCTCATTTTTCCATTTACATACATGTATACATAATATTCCCAACATATTGACCCTCTTATACCCCTTTCCTTATATCCTCCACCCTCCACTGGTACAAACCCCCAAATTAGGACCTGTTTTGCCTTCATCATCCCTGTTTTTGTAAAAATCATATTTTGTGACATTTCCAAGTATACATGTATTATAACCTGAATTGGCTCATCCCCTCTATATTTCTCCTTTCTACCTTAGTCCTCATCTGTGGTGATTTCAACAGGTTTAAAAATTCTATATTCATTCTTGCATAGGAAGTACATCAACCATATTCACCTTAACTTCCTTCTTTTACTCTCCCTCTCTTGAATGTGACCTCCCCTTAGTGTGACCTGTTTTTCATAACATTGTTTGTTTTTGTATTGGGTCTATATTTTACATATGCTGTGGCTCAAGCAGTAGAGTGCCTGCTTAGCAAGTGTGAGGCCCTGAGTTCAAATCCAAGTACTGCCAAACACACACACAGACACACAAATACATCATTGTTTTTATTAACTAATAATTTGAAAATTTCCTAGATTCCATAAACTACATTGCAGGAGGAAAAGGAAGAGAAATGAGAAGACATTTATGGAAGACATTCTTAAGTGTAAGTCCTTTATTAGGGAGCTACTGTGAAGATTCTGTTATTTCCTATTCCTGCACTTTCTTTCTCAAGAAAAGTGTTAAATTCACTTTAATTTAAAAAGATCTAAAAATTTAGTGATAATTATACCAGAGTTTTCAATGTTACCTTTCATTTTTGTAGTCATAGATGCAAAACTTTAAGGAGCTACTGATGGCGAAAGGCAAACTATCATGAGTTAGCACACTTACTTTCAATATTTTCAACATTTGTGCATAGTTTCTTTCACTACTTTTATGTTTATGTAGTACATTTATGTTTATATTGTATTGCTATTTATTTTTAAGTAAATAGGACTTTTTTAAAGATGTGCATATTTAAGAGAAATAAAAATTTATTTATAACTAAACCAGTGCAAAAAAGAAAAGTATCTGTTTTGGGTATCACATTATTGAAATCTTGAGATCAATCAATACACTTTATTCTCATTAAAGAAAATAAAGCTACTGACTTAGCTTTAAATATTACATAGTGAACCTGCAAACTATCTTATATTTCCAAAGTAGTGGAAAAAAATTGCCTTTTTTCCTGAAGAAAGCATATGTGCCTGAAATCTTGTAATGCAATTGAGTCTAAGCACTGTAAGTGCCTCCTGGGTATGGATGCCTGACTATGTAACAGAATGCATAGTCACCCTCATGAGCACCACTGATAAGGGGTAAGGATGCACTGCTATGTTCTCCTTGGAAAATAATGACTTTTGCAGCAGAAAGGTGGGTGAGTAGGAGCTCACTGATGAAGAATTTCCTCTGAAAGTCAGACTCTTAATAAAGTGCATGTTAGAGTCTTGCTTGCTACTTTTTATCTCATTGAGGAATCACAAAATCCAGATAGTTTAACACAGACTTGTTGATTTTCAACTTTTCTCTCACTTGGGTAATTCTTATGACCACATTTCTCCAGGGTTTGTGTCACTGAGGGAAGAGAATCATCTAAGTTACTGAGAAAGGAAGGCAATTTTTTTCTGTTCAAACTTCCTTAAGTCATAAAATATTCATTGAAACCATCATTATAAGTAATCAGTGGTTTCTCTTTAATTGGACAACTGCCTGCAAGTTGTCTTGGATAAGCCAGAATGCTTAGCATTCAAAAAACCAGTGTAAAGGCAGTATGCAATTCAGTCACCAAAACAAGGTGGACAGGGGTGCTAGTGTATGTCTGTAATCCTCGCTACTTAGTAGGCAGAAATTGAAGGATAGATCTCAATCAGAGGCCATTAGGGTGGGTAACAGCAGGAGACCCTCCTCGAAAGCAAACTAAAAGCAAAAGGCCTGGGATCTGGCTCAAGTGGCTAAAGGGTTTGTGTGAGTTCTACCTGTGTTCAATCCCCAGTACTGCCTTGAAGTGTCCTGTTAGGTTTCAACTGATGTCAATTGTCTCTGAGATATCCACAACAGAAGAAAGAGAAACAATAAAATGCTCATGGGATGTTGCTTAAACTCTACTTTGTTTCATTTATTAAGTATATTCTACAAATACCAACTTCAAGGAAATTTGTCACCAACCTGAAAAATTTTGGTTCTATGAATGATTTTTAAGTAGTCAGTTTAGTAGTAAAGATAGCAATCTAATTTAGAATTGCCAGTGATCTGTGTCTGAGCCCTATAGTCTTTGAAACCTGGCAATGTAATTTGAAGCCTGATATTGGCTCTTCCATAACTCCTATTCAATAATTATTAGAAATAACTAGTAATGCATCTTTGCAAATTGGCTTCATAAGGAACCCAGGTTGGGAGATTCTTTCATACCCTTAGCTAAAACTCTCACTGTAGACTCAATGTTCTCATAAAGAACAAGAACCTCATTGAGACATTACCAGGTTGACACAAAGTAGGAAATGTTGTGGAAATATTGTCAAATGAGAAACCAAGCAACACTCAGAGAAGTGGAGAACTCAGATTTTGTTTTACACTGGTGGTCCCAGATGAGCTCATACTCAAAATTCTGGGACCCCAACAGTGAATTCATGGGATTCTTAAAGGACAGTGCAGGGCATCAGGTTACAAGGAATGTGTGAGTTGTTAATAGGTGAGCCAGTGCTAGGTTAGAGACCTGGGGTTGTTTAGATAGGAGCAGCAGGGGAGGTCTGCTTTAGAAAGTTTATTTATAGAAGGAGACAAAGGAAGGCAGGAATGGGCAGTTATCTCTACATGGGGCCTTTTTGTTTTAGCCCTGGACTCATTTTGTGGTTTAACTAGCAATTTCTCATGTCCTGCAATCTGCCTGAGACAATCTTCCTGTTCATTCTCACCTTTTGATGTTTTTCTTACTCGTGGACAAGCATCAACCCTAAATTTCAGGGATTCCATTAGGTTCCTCCTGTCCCAAAGGTCTATATTGGGTTACCAAGAGCTGTAACTTTATTACCTCCATTCATGAGCTAATGAAGTGAGTTATGACATAAAGAATGCAAGAGCCAAATACTAAAGCCAATAGGAGCATGAAAAGAGGACCAGACAAGAGGAGTAGCCATGAGGCCCAATTCTAAATGCTGCTCCATCTGTTCCAGGAATTCGCTAATTCCTGTCTCCTACAGGTGACCCAGTCCTGTAATTGCTGGGCCATATCTCTGACTATTCCCTACTGATTCACATAAAAGCAACATTCATCATTTAGGAAAAGGCAGAGACCCCCTCTACCTTTTCTGTAGTAAGTCCAACCCTCTCAGATTTTGGAGGACTGCTAATGCTAGGGAGTCCAGCTGGTCCTGCATGGTCACTATGTACCTAGCCACTCATTCTATGTCATTTGTTAGGTCTGCAGATAATTGATTATAGTAGGAAGCTGATGAGGCAATTCCTCCTATGCCTGTTCCTATTCCAACAGTTATCCCTAATCCAATTAGTAAAGGTATGAATTGGATAGCTCTCTTTGACCATGTTTGGGCCATCAAAGGTATAGGGAGGGTCTTATTGTTAAACACTATGTTTATCTGGGGAGTGAGGAGTGCTAATGTGCAAATGCCCTTCCAGTTAGCTGGCAAGCACTGATAAGCAAGGGTCCCACATACAAAAAAGGTTCCTGGGTTGCTGAACCATGGTCTGTCAACTGTACATCTAATGGGGGTGGCTATACAGCTTGAGATTTGGGCATATTGGCTAGTAGTCAGTTCCCCACTGGGTAGTATCCTCTTGAATTATAGATTCAATTAGGAGCCCATGAGATAGCTGTATATTGCTTATTTGGGTCTCGTGCTGGTAGAGTTGGGAGTAGCATCATGCATGCCCTGGTTGAAGGAGCTCACTGGGGTTGCTACATAATGGAGGAGACCTGAGGACAGGCAAAGTCAACAATCGCCCACCAACAATGCGTTCATAAGATTCTGGAGGTGGTGAATTGCATTTAATAGGTTGTACAGTTGGGATTCCCAGTTAAATTTCCCTGTCCCAGAAGGAATCCTTAATGGGGGTCATGGTGGTGGCAGATCAACGTCTTTTATAGGCTCATAGTCACATAGGTAATCACCTCTGGATGGCCTCTCTACATCTGCAGCTTTTCCCTTAGTAAACTGATATGGGGATGGGGTTGATGAGTAGGATGCCCAGACATAATGAGGTTTATTTCCTCCCCCTGTCATTTTGTCATTCCATGCCTTTAAGGGGTCCCTGTCTTTCTGCAAGCAAAGCGTCTGCCCTATAGTGACTTTGTTCTTGAAGGACCCTGTCAGGCCTGTCAGTTTTCCCTTATAGTAAGTTGTCCGTCCTCTGGTACATTCAGAAATTGATGTGCTGTATGTGGGTGACAGGTATTGGTAATAGGTGAAGGCATATTGTAACTTTCCCTGGAAGGAGAGAGGTTTTAAGCAAGCTGAGCAGTCATCCTGGCTGCTAGCTGGGACAACCTTAAAATGTAATAGATTCAGGAGGCAAAAACACATCAGAGACCTCATGCCTGAGACTGGGGTTTGGGCTACAGATAGCACTGAACAGTAAGTCTTCCTACTCTGAGGAGATAACAGGAGGCCAGCAATAATTTTTGGCCTATGTTCCAGTCCTGGGGCGCAGTGACAGCCAGTCCTGTGCGAACAGTGTTGCAACAATGCTAATCAGTAGGATGGGGTGAGGGTGGAAGAAATGAGAATACATTTATATCCGGTGGGAAAATCCTCAGGCTTCCACCATATGTTGACCAACCAGCTTCCGGGAGATGGCTGGAGCAGGGCTGGAGCTCTCTTGGGCAATAGCATGCTATTGTGACGTCCTCTGAAACCTTAATTTGAGGAGATTAGTTGGGTCATGGATGGCCTGCCAGTCACTTGGGTCTGTGGGGGCTGCTGCCTTTTTATCCGGGAGTGATGAATCCAGGGACTGATACTTGCAACCTTAACAGCCATGGGAGCTGCTAATATTACTAGATGGGGACTGGTCCAACTGGGTTGGAGTGGTTCCTTTTTCCAATCTTTTACCCATACCATATCTGCAGGTTGGTGGGGATAGGCCCAGTTACCCATGGGGATTAGGGTCTTTTCTAAGACTTTCCAGGAAATGTGGTATAGGGTTTTCTCTAGGGCCTGGAGATGTCGGGACATATCTAGATTTCCAATTTGCCTGAGGTCCCCTCTGAGTCTGTTTATTATGGGAGCCTGTTTATTATTATGCCATAGAGAATCTCAAAGGTTGAATAGCCAGAGGGTCTAGGGGTACAGTGTGCCCTGAGTAGAGCCAATGGTAGTATGTCTATCCAGGGGGATTATTTTCTTGGCAGAGTTTAGCTAAGATAATTTTAAGGGTTCAATTCATGCGGTCTACTTTCCCTGAACTCTGAGGCCTGCACGCTGTGTGGAGCTTCCATTTTATTTTTAAAATTTTTGCCAGGCCCTGGACTATTTCTGCCATGAAGGCTGATCCATTGTCTGGCCCAATAGAAAGGGGGAGCCCATATCTGGGGATAATTTCTCTTAAAAGGGACTTTACTACCTCTCATGCTTTCTCTGTGTGTGGGGGGGAGTAAGCCTCAATCCACCCTGAGTAACTGCAGACAAGAACCAAGAGGTACCGGTATCCTCTGTGAAGTCCACTCCCAGGTCCTCAAAAGGCATGGTGCCTGCTGTTTGTACCCTAGGGCTTGGCTTAGGCCCTTGACTCACATTGTTTCATGTATATGTAATGCATGTAGCACTTGGGCACACAGGCTGGGGAGCTTGGGAATGCAATAGTATCTGTCCAGTAGTTTTTCCAGGGTCATTTTCCCCAAGTGCATTAGCTTGTGTTGTTGTTTTAGCAGAGGAGCTGCTACAGCACTGGGGATAAAGAGTCTCTGGTCAGGCAACTTCCACCAGCCTCCCTTTTCTTTTATTCTTTTTTCATCTTTCACCCATTGTTCTTCCTCCTTGGTATAATTCAGGATGGGAGGCAGCTCCAGAGCCAACAGAAGTTTGGTTGTTTGCTCCAGCACTCCAAGGGAGCTTAGCTCTTCTGCTGCCCTCCTTGCCACCTGATCAGCCAGGCTGTTCCCTCTACTGACACAGTCCATGCCCCTTTGGTGGCCTCTGCAGAGCATAACAGCCACTTGAGGCTGTTCCCAGATTGCTTCCAGCAGTTGGAGGATTTCTTCTTTGCTTTTATTCTCTTTTCCCTCTGCTGTCAGCAGTCCTCTTTCCTTGTCTATAGCTCCGTACACATGCAGGGTGGCAAAGGCATGCTTAGAATCTGTGTAGATGTTCGCCTGCTTTCTCTTTGCATATCGTAATGCCTGGACCAATGCCCAAAGTTCAGCTCACTGTGCAGACCATCCTTGTAAGGCTTCAGCCTGTATGATGTCTTTAACAGTGGTGACTGTGAACCTGGCCTTTTGCTGTCTGCCTTGGGCAAAGCTGCTTCCATCCATGAAGAGTTTGAGTCTGGATCTGAGAGGGGGGTGTCCATTAGGTCTAGCCTGCTGGAATATACTTCATCCATTACCTCTTTGCAATCATTTTCTGGGGGCCCTTTCTCTGTTGGCAGGAAGGTGGCAGGATTTAAAGTTCATACAGTTTCAAGTCTGACTCGAGGATTTTCACATAGCAGTTCTTGGTAATGGGCAATTCTGGAACTGGTTGGCCATTTTTGACCCTGCCTATTCATTAGGACCATGACTGCATAAGGACCGTAACATTAATTTCCTGCCCCAGGGTGAGCTTGTCAGCCTCCCTGATTAGGGTCATTGTAGTAGCCAGGGCTTGGAGACATGAAGGCCACCCTGAGACCACTGTGTCTAAGAACTTTGACAGGTAGCCAATGGCCACTGCCATAGACCCAGCATTTGGGTGAGGACCCCCAGAGCTGTGTGATTTTTTTCCACAGATGAAGAGATTGAATGGTCATGTTATATCTGGCAGCCCTAGCACAAGGGCACTCACTAACAGTCTCCTTATCTCCTGGAAAACCTTTTCTTGGTCTGGTCTCCAATTTAGATGGTCCTTTTTGGAGCCTGCTGTGGCCTTGTAGAGTGGTTTGGCCAGGCTTGACTATCCAGGTATCCAGATGTGACAGAATCTTGCCACTCCCAAGAATTCTCAGACTTCCCTTTTGGTCTTTGGCTGTGGGATGGAGCAAATAGTCTGTTTCCTCTCCAAACCCAGGCCACATCGTCCTTCTGAGATGATGAATCCAAGGTATCGGACCTCTTGCTGCAAACTTGGGCCTTTTTCCAGGAAATTTTGTAGCCTGCCTTGGAAAGTCTGACTAGCAATGCCTTTGTGCCCTCCCAGCATTTTTCCTAGTCATGGCTTGCCAGGAGCAGATCATCCACATATTGGAGCAAAGTACAGCTTGGATTTTCCTCCAGGAAAGTTGACAAATCCACCGCTAGGGCTTCCCTGAATAATGTGTGTGAGTTTTTTAATCCCTGAGGAATATGGTCCAAGCCATTTGTGTTTTTCTTCCAGTATGGGGGGGTCTTCCCATTCAAAGGCAAACAGAGGCTGGCTAACCAGGGCCAGACAGAGGCAAAAGAAAGTGTCCTTTATGTCCAGGCAGGTGAACCATCTTGCTTACAGCAGAAGGTGGCTCAGGAGAGTGTAGGGGTTAGGAACTACTGGGTGAAATGTGATAACAGCATTGTTGACTGCCCATAGGTCCTGGGCAGGCTGGTAATCATTTCCTCCTGCCTTCTTGATGGGTCACAGTGGGGTGTCCCATGGTGATTGGAATTCGATCAATATCCCTGCAGTCCTTCAGCTGCTGTAGGTGGGCTTGAATTTCCAGGCATGTTCCCGTGACACTAGATATTGCTTCTGTCTAACAGGGAGAGCCCCAGGTTTAAGATCTAGCATTTTTGGTGCATGGTTGCAAGCCAGGCTGGAAGACCCTTTTTCAGCCCATACGTCAGGAAGCTCCTCCAGCAGGTAGATGGGCTTTGCCAGGTCCCCCTTTTCCTGGTGGTAGAGCTGCCATTCCTCTTCTGTAGGCATGGTCACTGGCATGATGAGGGCATTGGTCCTCTCGCTGTAAGGCTTGTGGGCTCTCCCTGGGTGAAGGCGATTTGTGCTCTGAGCTTTGTTAGTAAGTCCCTTCCCAGCAAAGGAATTGGGCATTCTGGTTAATACAGAAATTAGTGAGTCACCTTGTGCCCTCCTAGTTGGAGTGTCTGGGGTCAGCAGAACTGCACTCAGTGAGTGGGGCCATAGGTTTAGTGACCTCAGAATGTTCATTGCCTGAGTCCACCATGAAAATCTTTGGTTGGCCCTTCACTTTCATTTTGACCATGGGCTCTCAGGGGCCTAGTAGTAAGGAACCCAGTCTTCACTTGTCTAACTCAATTCCTGCTAGGCCAGTGAGGTCTGGGGCCTCTGGTTCAGGTTGCTATCCTGTTTTCTTTTCTAGAGTAATTTTATTACTGATGCTAGTCCCTTGCAGCAGGGGCATTCATTCTTCCAGTGGCCAATCTCCTTGCAATAGGCATATTGGTCTTGCCGGAGTGGAGTTCTTCCACTGGGTCTCCCCTTCGACAGCAGAACTGACTGCCTGGACAGGTCCAGCTTCCCCAGTGCTGCAGCCAATAAGGACACCTTGGCTTTCATTCATTTGTTGGCTTCTCATTTTTCCTCATGTTCCTGGTTTACAAAGACTTTATTTGCCACTTCTAACAGAAGGGTGGCATTCATTCCAGTGAAGCCTTCAAGTTTCTGAAGTTTCTGGTGAATGTCGATGTATGACTGGGTCACAAATGCTGTATTGACCATTTGCTGGTTTTCTGGCACTTCTGATTGAAGGGGGTGTACACCTGGAAGGCCTCACAGAGTCTCTCATAAAAATCAGTTGGTGTTTCCTCTGGCTTCTGGATAGCTGCCCCAGTTTTGGACATGATGTTAGGTCTCTTAGCTCTAGCCCTGAGCCCGTGTAGGAGGGCAGTGTGATATTGAGTGAGGACTCAATATCTTTATCCTTCTGCTGTATTGAGGTTCCAGTTAGGCTGAGCATCAAGGGCTGCCTCTCTTGCCCAAGCTTCTGCATCTAAAGTTCCTGCTGGGGCCTGCCCTTGGAGCCAGTGGTGAGCTTCTGTCAGAATTTTCCATCACTTTTCTGTACTGAAAAATGTCAGGAGAATCTGTTGGCAGTCATCCCAAGTGGGTTGATGGCTCTCAAATATGCATTCTAGAAGGTCGACCATGGCCTGGGGTTTTTCTGAATACAGCGGTGTGTAGTTCCTCCCATTTAAGAGGTCAGTTGTACTAAAAGGCTGGTAATAGAGGATAGAGCATCTGGGTTGGACCATGCCATCAGCTCTAATCTGCTGGGGCCCTTGCATCTCATGGAGTGGCATTTACAGGGCCCTGGCCTGATGGGCTGGCACCCAGGACAAGCAAAGGTGGCAGCTCAGGAGCTGTGGACTCGGATATTGCTGGCACTGGGAGGCTTCTGACAGGACTGAGGGAGACTCACTAGAGGTGTGGTGGACTGTCTGGGAAAGGTGGTACTGGCTGCTCTGATGGTGGGGGTGCACTGGGAATGTATAGCGGGAGCATAGGCAGTTCATTTTCTGGATTGCTTTGCAGAACAGGCTTGGTCAGCTTCTGGTCTTTAGGCTTCATTGCCTGGGCCACAAAAACTCTGCTCTGTCTCTTTTTGTTGGCACAGAATCAGATCCAATGGGGCATGGTCTGAGCTACCTGAAGCCAGGAGTCAATAAGGGGAACTGATCGGGTGTCCAGTGGTTCCTGTTTTGATCTGATAAATGGCCCTGACTGTGGGCAAATCTAGGGTACCTTTAGGGGGCCAGTTGACTCCAAGAGTGGGCCATTCCAACTCACACAGTGAGTGCAGCCTTCTGGGAGACATTTTGATCCCATAATCTGAGAGGGGCTGAGAGGTTTGTGGTACAGGTGGTGAGTCAGGTGATAGCTGGGAGCCCAGTGCACAGCCTCCAGCCCCTCCCCTCAGTGCATCCTGGGAGCTGCCTAGCCAGCAGCAGCAGGAGGAGGTTGCTGAGGGTCCCAAGACCTGCTACCTGTGAAGTCAAGTCCCCCAGCGTCTGCGCTGCCTGGAGAACCAGGGGAAGCTAATAAAGACACCAGCTCTGGCTGCCACAGGCAGCAGGCCAGAAAGATTTTTTTGCCTGTGGCTGCCTTGTGTCCACACCATTGTACCCCTGTCCCACATCATTGCTCCTTTACCCACAATGCCTCTGTTTGCCCTGGGCACCAGGTCTGGATTATCACTCCTGCTCTCCTTCTCCCCATCACCTGCAGGGGTCACAGAAGCATCACCCAGAGGTCACAGTCTCCTGTCCCAGGGACACATGCCCCAGGCCTGCTAGTAGGCTGCTGGCACCCTTCACTGATGGGATTAATGGGATTAATTATCAAATTCTAAAGATAGTTTCTAAGTCTCCTTTATCTAGGGAAGCTAACAAGGACTGGCAGAATGGATCAAATGGTAAAACACCTACCTAGCAAGTATGAGGCCATGAGTTCCAATCCTACCTTAGTCTGCTTTGATTATTTGTTCTCTTCATTAGGATAATAATTGGGTTAGCATTCAGAAGCAGAATCCCATTCAGGAATGTCATGAAAGTGTGGAGAGGCAGGCCCTTGGGGAGACCAGCTATCTGGAAGACAGAGGCCCCTGTACTTGCTGCCACTTAGTCAGAGATATCCAACTAAACCAGTTTGGAAGGACCTATACTGGAGATTTCCATAAGACAAAAAGGATACCTTGTGGCTCTTGGAAATTCTTCATCTTTCTCACTAAGGGTAACTTCCCCCTTCCTTTCCATCTCTCTGTCCGCGAGCCAGCCTAGGGAATTCCATTTAGGAGCCTTCATGCAGAGTGGAGCGGTGACCCTTAGAAGGATAGTTCTCTCTCTCAAAGGGCAAATTCCACTTTCCCTTGCCCTCTCTCTCTCTCCACCAGACAGCCTAGGAGAAGCAACATATTCACTTGGCTGTGTCCTTAAATGCTGGGAGTGCTTCTTTGATCCTATTGATTTAAAAAAGATGACTAACTCATATGAACACCTGTCTGTCAGAGGGAGATATCTTTTATTCCTATACCAGATTGTTCTTTGAGCCTGTATGTTTCTGTAACATACATTTGAAAGACCCTTTGGAAAGACCATGTGGTCACAGGAAATTCTGCCACCATGATAGAGCCACCATGTGTTCCATGCCATTTTGCCCCTCCCTAAGGATAGGAAACTCGTGCGTGACTCCATCTTCCCATCCTTTAGGAAAATTATAACTAATTTGTGAATAAAATTCTCTAGATTAATATGGTTTTATTACATTAATCTGTTAAGGATTGAACAAAGAATAGGGTATTTGTGTTAAAGATATGTTATAAGCTACTTAAGAATCTGGCTGGCTAACCTACTAAAAAATAATGATAAAAAGTAATTTATTGAAGAGTGCATTCTGAATTAATGTGATTGATTTGCATCTCATTGTGTGCTTTCTGTGTCTTTTTCTGTCTCCTACTAAAGTACTTGTGGCCACTGAATTTTTACTTTTTTTTGAGCTCATACATGTGCGCTTAACTTGACACTTTTTTGGCATGCCTAGGTTAACACATCTGTGTGCATTTAGATGTCTTTAGGATTCTTTAATGGCTTTTATACAGTTAATGTGTAAAACTGTTGTTTAAAAAGTTATCTACAGTTCTAATCCCCAAACAGACCTAACTATCCTTTGCCTTCTGACTAAAAATTTATGGATGATAATCTGTTTCATTCTATCATGATTATAATTTATATTTATAATTTATTTATTGGTTAAATATAAATTATAATCAAGAACATGTGTTCTTGTAGATTGCTATTGTAAAAAGATAGTGTAATTTACTCTTCTTCCTGAGCCTTTTAAGGTATAAAGTTGCTAAGAGTTTTATTAAAAACAGCGTTATCTAAATTTGGGCTCTTACAAAGGTTGTTTTGAGATACAAATTAAGGTTTTAAAGCTTATAAGTTTATATAATCATATATATGTACATATATATAAAATTGGGTTGGCTATAGTTAAAAGTTTGCTTAGCATTTTCTGATGTCAAAATTTAAGGTGCTAATCTATATTTTAAGATGGGTTTCTGTTTTATCAATATAATTGTCAGGGATTTTTGGTGCTAAAGGCTGATTCAAAATTTTGCCAAAACCAAATAAAAGTTCACCCTGAAGATGAGGTGATAAAACCTTAAGTTCTTATTGCCATCTACTAAAAGGTGATTAATCCTAAAATACTGGGTTGTGCATGTCAATAACTCTCAATGAGTGAACCTGTTATCCTCAGACTCTAGGGTCTGCATGCAGCTTGACAACAGCCCTACTGTTTGTCCCAAGCCATTCTGTTAACACCAGCATTCTAGGATGTGATTTCTTATCAACATCTAAGCCATGGCCCAGTCATTGGGTTTCCTAACTTTATGCTTTTTCCCTTATCTCTGTTTCTTTATCTAATCATTTAAGACATTAATCTTGTTGGTTTATTATAGCAACTGAGGCCAATAGGAGAAGGGAACCAGGAAGTAGAGAAAAGGTTAGATCAAAAAGAATTAACCTAGAAGGTAACACACATGCACAGGAAATTAATGTGAGTCACTCCTTGTATAGCTATCCTTATCTCAATTAGCAAAAACCCTTGTTCCTTCCTATTATTGCTTCTACTCTCTCTTCAACAAAATTAGAGATAAGGTCAAAATAGTTTCTGCCGGGTATTGAGGGGGTTGGGGGGAGAGGGAGGGGGCAGAGTGGGTGGTAAGGGAGGGGGTGGGGGCACTGGGGAGAAATGACCCAAGCCTTGTATGCACATATGAATAATAAAACAATAAAAATTAAAAAAAAAGAAAATATATACTTGTTTCCCTGTTCTTCTCAAGTTTGCAAGTGACTACAACCCCATGGCCTGATATAAAAACTGACCATGGGTGATGGGTTTGTACCAGCCAAGCTTACCTTGAAGATTTAGAGATAGTTAATTCTGGACTGGTTGCAAAAGTTCATATTAAAATTCCCTTTTAACACTCAACAGATTGTCTTTCTTTATATTGTTATCTTTTCATTTTACTTGTTTTTGTGCTATCAGCCTTTTTGCCCAGTCTATGATAGTTCTAAAATTAGTATCTTGCCAGATGCAAAAACCCTAAGATATTTTTCTGATAACACAGAAAACAAATTTTTCTCTTCCAGAATAAAAGCCCTTAAAACACAAATCATGAGGCAACAGGGCTATTGATCTCAGCCTGTGAAGGAACAAGAGTTTCAGCCCATACAGGTGGATTCTACTCTTCCCTTTTGCCTGCTCTACAAATTTTGGACTTGCCTAGCCAGCTCCCATAAGCCAATTCTTTGCAATAAATATCACTATATCTATATTTCCTCTCTATACACACTTTTCAATCTAGCTAGCTAGCTATCCATCCATCCATCTAGCTGTCTGCCTTTCTATCTCATCCTTTCAATCCTGTTTCTTTTGTTGAACCTTGAGTAATACACATTCCCATACATTAGCTGTTACACTTTTAGCAAATGCTGACTAAAAACTGGAAAATTAAATAAAAGCTACTGCAAGTAGGTGATTAGACTCACCTAATTGGCTTGTAAACCTGTTAATGAATTGCAGCCCCTACAAGAAAAAAAAACTGATTAAAAATGTTTGTTACATGAATTGTGAATAAAGATATATTTACATAGAATGGAAATGAAGGCATTTTGCTAAACTAAATGCCCATAATTTGAATGAATGGCATTTTTTTGGCCATTTCCTAGACCTAGTCACCAAATGACAGTCTGCTATTTTAATTATATTTAATTATTTAAGCCTGTTATTTTGAAAATTTTCATACTATCATGACAGAATCTAAAACACACTTATATGATCTTGTCACTCAGCATCACCAACCACAAACATTTTCTTTTAATGTTTTATTTATCACCCCAAGTTGAATTTTTGGTTTTTGGGTTTTGTTTTATGGTTAGAGGGGTTTTATTTTTGCTGAAGTCAAAAATTAAGGTATACCTTATACATTAAATAACCAAATTTATACTTATATATTTTATGATGTGTCCCAAATACAAGAAATTTTCTTTCATAACTTCAAAGCCATTATCAATACTGAAATTAATAATAATACTTTCTTAATATCATTCACTATAGAATTCATGTTGAAATATTCCTAGCTGTTCAAAATTATTTTCATGGTTGTTTTTCATGATTAAAGATCAAACAAGGGCTTGTCATTATAATTTGTTGCTATTTCTTTTTAATCCCTTCTAAATCTATTTAATCTGCCATAGCCTTTCCTTTTTCCATGCAAATGGCCTATAAAAGAGCTAAGTCAGTACTCTGCAAACTGCACTGTAGTCTAGACTGGACTCCTTCCTTGTGGTGGCATGGAACTTGTTCTTCTAGCCCTCTCTTGTAAACTGAAAGTTAGATTTAAAGGTTTGACAAATTAAGGTACCAATTTACATGTGAAATATAATTCTTCATGAGTATCTTGAGTTACTTAAACTAAGTAACTTAACCAGATATTGCCAAAATTGAATGATTTTTCATCCTACCTGGATTTCTTATTTCTCCATAGGTTTTGCACCATTGTATTTTTTCACACTTTGAATTTTTGGGAATCTAATAATCAGTAGATTATTTGACTTTTTATTGTTGTGCCGGGGGATATACTGTGGCATTTACAATGTATCAAAATTGTTATATGACCCTATGTTTTAACAGGTACTCATTTCTTTTTGTGAGTTAGGATGAGTAATTTATGTAGAGTTAAGGGTCATTTGTACTTCTTTTTTTTATTTCTTTTATTTATATGTGCATACAATGTTTGGGTCATTTCTCCCCCCTTCCCCCCTCACCCTCCCTTTTCTCCTCCCTCTCCCTCCCAGGCAGAAACTATTTTGCCCTTATCTCTAATTTTGTTGAAGAGAGTATAAGCAATAATAGGAAGTACCAAGGGTTTTTGCTAGTTGAGATAAGGATAGCTTATACTCTCTCCTCAACAAAATTAGAGATGAGATGATCAAGTCGTTTTTGTCTTTGCTTCTGTTAATGTGGTGTATTACATTTATTGATTTGTATATGTTGAACCACCCCTGCATTCCTGAGATGAAGTCTCTTGGTTGTGGTGAATGATTTTTTGAGGTGCTGTTGAATTCAGTTTGCCATTATTTTATTGAGGATTTTCGCATCAATGTTCATTAAGAACATTGGCCTATAGTTCTCCTTCTTGGAGGTGTCTTTGCCTGATTTGGGATAAGTGTAATACTGGCTTCATAAAATGTGCTAGGTAGTTTTCCTTCCCTTTCTATTTCATGGAACAGTTTAAGGAGGGTTGGTATTAGTTCTTCTTTAAAGATATGATAGAACTCAGCAGAGAATCCATCATAAAATAAAATAAATGAAATGTCTTAGGTAGTTTTCCTTCCCTTTCTATTTCATGGAACAGTTTAAGAAGGGTTGGTATCAGTTCTTCTTTAAAGATCTGATAGAATTGAGCAGAGAATTCATCAGGTCCTGAACTTTTCTTTTTTGGGAGACTCTTGATTGCTGCCTCAGTTTCAATTTGTGTTATAGATCTATTCAGATGATTAATGTCCTCTTGGTTCAGTTTTGGATGATCATAAGTATCTAGAAATCTGTCCATTTCTTTTTTTTTTTCCTTTTATTATTCATATGTGCATACAAGGCTTGGGTCATTTCTCCCCCCTGCCCCCACACCCTCCCTTACCACCCAATCTATCCCCTCCCCCTCCCCCACAATACCCAGCAGAAACTATTTTGCCCTTATTTCTAATTTTGTTGAAGAGAGAGTATAAGCAATAATAATAAGGAACAAGGGTTTTTGCTGGTTGAGATAAGGATAGCTATACAGGGCATTGACTCACATTGATTTCCCGTGTGTGTGTGTGTTACCTTCTAGGTTAATTCTTTTTGATCTAACCTTTTCTCTAGTTCCTGGTTTCCTTTACCTATTGGCCTCAGTTGATTTTAAGGTATCTGCTTTAGTTTCTCTGCATTAAGGGCAACAAATGCTAGCTAATTTTTTAGGTGTCTTACCTATCCTCACCCCTCCCTTGTGTGCTCTCGCTTTTATCATGTGCTCAAAGTCCAATACCATTGTTGTGTTTGCCCTTGATCTAATGTCCACATATGAGGGAGAACATACGATTTTTGGTCTTTTGGGCCAGGCTAACCTCACTCAGAATGATGTTCTCCAATTCCATCCATTTACCAGCGAATGATAACATCTCGTTCTTCTTCATGGCTGTATAAAATTCCATTGTGTATAGATACCACATTTTCTTAATCCCTTCGTCAGTGGTGGGGCATCTTGGCTGTTTCCATAAGTTGGCTATTGTGAATAGTGCTGCAATAAACATGGGTGTGCAGGTGCCTCTGGAGTAACCTGTGTCACAGTCTTTTGGACAAATCCTCAAGAGTGGTATTGCTGGATCAAATGGTAGATCAATGTCTAGCTTTTTAAGTAGCCTCCAAATTTTTTTTCAAAGTGGTTGTACTAGTTTACATTCCCACCAACAGTGTAAGAGGGTTCCTTTTTCCCTGCATCCTCACCAACACCTGATGTTGGTGGTGTTGCTGATGATGGCTATTCTAACAGGGGTGAGGTAGAATCTTAGTGTGGTTTTCACTTGCATTTCCCTTATTGTTAGAGATGGTGAGCATTTTTTCATGTTTTTTTGGCCATTTGAATTTCTTCTTTTGAGAAAGTTCTCTTTAGTTCACTTGCCCATTTCTTTATTGGTTCATTAGTTTTGGGAGAATTTAGTTTTTTGAGTTCCCTATATATTCTGGTTATCAGTCCTTTGTCTGATGTATAGCTGGCAAATATTTTCTCCCACTCTGTGGGTGTTCTCTTCAGTTTAGAGACCATTTCTTTTGATGAACAGAAGCTTTTTAGCTTTATGAGGTCCCATTTATCTATGCTCTCTCTTAGTTGCTGTGCTGCTGGGTTTCATTGAGAAAGTTCTTACCTATACCCATTAATTCCAGAGTATTTCCTACTCTTTCCTGTATCAACTTTAGAGTTTGTGGTCTGATATTAAGATCCTCGATCCATTTTGAGTTAATCTTGATATAGGGTGATATACATGGATCTAGTTTCAGTATTTTGCAGACTGCTAACCAGTTTTCCCAGCAGTTTTTTTTTGAAGAGGCTGCTATTTCTACATTGTATATTTTTAGCTCCTTTGTCAAAGACAAGTTGGTTAGAGTTATGTGGCTTCATATCTGGGTCCTCTATTCTGTTCCACTGGTCTTCATGTCTGTTTTTGTGCCAGTACCATGCTGTTTTTATTGTTATTGGTTTGTAATATAGTTTGAAGTCAGGTATTGTGATACCTCCTGCATTGTTCTTTTGACTGAGTATTGCCTTGGCTGTTCATGGCTTCCTGTGTTTCCATATAAATTTCACGGTAGATTTTTCAATCTCTTTAATGAATGTCATTGGAAATTTGATGAGAATTGCATTAAACATGTAGATTACTTTTGGGAGTATCAACATTTTTACTATGTTGATCCTACTGATCCATGAGCATGGGAGGTCTCTCCACTTTCTATAGTCTTCCTCATTCTCTTTCTTCAGAAATGTATAGTTTTCCTTGTAGAGGTCTTTCACATCTTTTGTTAGGTTTACACCTAGGTATTTGATTTTGTTTGAGGCTATTGTAAATGGAATTATTTTCATACATTCTTTTTCAGTTTGTTCATTGTTAGTGTATAGAAATGCTAATGATTTTTCTATGTTGATTTTATATCCTGCTACCTTGCTATAGCTATTGATGATGTCTAGAAGCTTCTGAGTAGAGTTTTGGGTCTTTAAGGTATAGGATCATGTCATCTGCAAATAGGGATATTTTGACAGTTTCTTTACCTATTTGTATTCCTTTTATTCCTTCTTCTTGCCTAATTACTCTGGCTAGGAATTCCAGTATTATGTTGAATAGGAGTGGAGATAGTGGGCATCCTTGTCTGGTTTCTGATTTTAGAGGGAATGGTATCAGTTTTTCTCCATTAAGTATAATGCTGGCTGTAGGTTTGTCATATATAGCTTTTATAATGTTGAGGTACTTTTCTTCTATTCCTAGTTTTCTTAGAGCTTTTATCATGAAATGGTGTTGGATCTTATCAAAGGCTAATTCTGCATCTATTGAGATGTTCAAGTGGTTATTGTCTTTGCTTCTGTTAATGTGGTTTATTACGTTTATTGATTTTCGTATGTTGAACCACCCCTGCATCCCTGGGATGAAGCCTACTTGGTCATGGTGAATGATCTTTTTGATGTGTTGTTGATCTCAGTTTGCCATTATTTTGTTGAGGAGTTTTGCGACAATGTTCATTAAGGAGATTGGCCTATAGTTCTCCTTTTTTGGAGTTGTCTTTGCCTGGTTTTGGGATAAGTGTAATACTGGCTTCATAAAATGTGCTTGGCAGTTTTCCTTCCCTTTCTATTTCATGGAACAGTTTAAGGAGGGTTGGTATCAGTTCTTCTTTAAAGGTCTGATAGAATTCAGCAGAGAATCCATCAGGTCCTGGAATTTTCTTTTTGGGGAGACTCTTGATTGCTGCTTCAATTTCATTTTGTGTTATAGATCTATTCAGGTGATTAATTTCCTCTTGGTTCAGTTTTGGATGGTCATATGTATCTAGAAATCTGTCCATTTCTTTAAGATTTTCAAATTTATTTGAATATAAGTTCTCAAAGGAGTCTCTGATGATTTCCTGGACTTCCATGGTGTTTGTTGTTATCTACCCTTTTGCATTCCTGATTCTACTAATTTGGGTTTTTTTCTCTCCTCATTTTAGTCAGGTTTGCCAGGGGTCTATCGATCTTGTTTATTTTTTCAAAGAACCAACTTTTTGTTTCATTAATTCTTTGTATGGTTTTTTTGGTTTCTATTTCATTGATTTCAGCTCTTATTTTTATTATTTCTCTCCTTCTATTTGTTTTGGGATTTGCTTGTTCTTGTTTTTCTATGAGTTTGAGATGTATCATTAGGTCATTGATTTGGGATCTTTCAAACTTTTTAATATATGCACTCATGGCTATAAACTTTCCTCTCAGGACTGCATTAGCTGTGTCCCATAGGTTCCAGTAGGTTGTGTTTTCATTTTCATTGACTTCCAGGAACTTTTTAATTTCCTCTTTTATTTCATCGATGATCCATTCTTCATTAAGTAATGAGTTATTTAGTTTCCAGCTGTTTGCATATTTTTTGTCTTTACTTTTGTTGTTGAGTTCTACTTTTACTGCATTGTGATCAGATAGTATGCACGGTATAATTTCTATTTTCTTATATTTGCTAAGACTTGCTTTGTGCCCTAGGATATGATCTATTTTGGGGTATGGTTCCATGGGCTGCTGAGAAGAATGTATATTGTGTAGAAGTTGGATGAAATGTTCTGTAGACATCAACTAGGTCCATTTGATCTATTGTATATTTTAGATCTTGGATTTCTTTATTGATTTTTTGTTTGGATGACCTATCTATTGATGATAATTGGGTGTTAAAGTCTCCCACAACCACTGTGTTGGCATTTATATATGCTTTTAGGTCTTTTAGGGTATGTTTGATGAAATTGGGTGTGTTGACATTGGGTGCATACAGGTTGACAATTATTATTTCCTTTTGGTCTATTTCCCCTTTTATTAGTATGGAATGTCCTTCTTTATCTCATTTGATCAATGTAGTTTTGAAGTCTACTTTGTCAGAGGTAAGTATTGCTACTCCTGCCTGTTTTCGGGGGCCATTGGCTTGGAAAATTTTTTTCCAGCATTTCATCCTTAGCCTATGCTTATTTCTGTCGGTGAGATGGGTCTCCTGTAAGCAACAAATTGTTGGATCTTCCTTTTTAATCCATTTCATCAAGCAGTGCCTTTTGATGGGTGAATTAAGTCCATTAACAATAAGTGTTAGTACTGATAGGTATGTGGTGATTCCTGTCATTTAGTTGTCTTAGTTGTTTGAAGGTTTGATTGTGTGTACCTAAGTGAGGTTACTCTCTACTGTCTTGCTTTTTCTTTTCCTGTGGTTTGATGCTGCCTGTCTTTTCATGATTAAGTTGGGTTTCACTTTCTGTGTGCAGAATCCCTTGAAGAATCCTTTGTAGTGGTGGCTTTGTGGTCACATATTGTTTTAGTTTCTGCTTATCATGGAAGACTTTTATTGCTCCATCTATTTTGAATGATAGTTTTGCTGGGTAGAGTATCCTGGGGTTGAAGTTATTTTCATTCAGTGCCCGGAAGATCTCACCCCACGCTCTACTTGCTTTTAATGTTTCTGTTGAGAAGTCTGCTATGATTTTGATGCGTTTTCCTTTGTATGTTACTTGTTTTTTCTCTCTTACAGCCTTCAATATTCTTTCCTTAGTTTCTGAACTTGTTATTTTAATGATGATATGTCGTGGGGTAGTTCTATTTTGATCTGGTCTGTTTGGTGTCCTGGAGGCCTCTTGCATCTGTTTGGGTATATCTTTCTCTAGATTTGCAAAATTTTCCATTATTATTTTGTTAAATACATTACGCATTCCCTTCGCTTGCACCTCTTCTCCTTCTTCGATGCCCATCATTCTCAAGTTTGGTCCTTTGATGAAGTCGGTGAGTTTTTTCATTTTCTTTTCACAGGTCTTGAGTTGTTTAATTAATAGTTCTTCAGTTTTTTCTTTAATTCCCATTTCATCTTCAAGTTCTGAGATTCTGTCTTCTGTTTGTTCTATTCTGCTGAATTGGCCTTCCGTTTTGTTTTGCAGTTCTGTTTCATTCTTTTTTCTGAGGTTTTCCATATCCTGGTTTTCCTCTTTAATATTGTCTATTTTTGTCCTGAGTTCATTTATCCATTTATTGATCGTGTTCTCTGTTTCACTTTGGTGTTTATACAGTGCTTCTATGGTTTCCTTTATTTCTTCTTTTGGTTTTTCAAATTCTCTATTTTTGTTGTCTTGGAATTTCTTGAGTGTCTCCTGTACATTTTGGTTGACCCTATCCAGTATCATCTCTATAAAATTCTCATTGAGTACCTGTAGTATGTCTTCTTTTAAATTATTCTTGTGGGCTTCATTGGGTCCTTTGGCATAGTTTATCTTCATTTTGTTGGACTCTGGATCTGAGTACCTGTTTTCTTCATTCCCCTCTGGTTCCTGTACTAATTTTTTGCTGTGGGGAAACTGGTTTCCCTGTTTTTTCTGTCTTCCGGTCATTGTCTTTGGTGTTGTTACTGTCCCTGTACTGTGTACAATTAAGTATTTTCTAGCTTGTAATAATAACAATGGTAATATTTAGAATGGAAGGGTGAGCTGAGATGGAAAGCAAGAAGTTAAAGAAATGGGAAAAACAAATACACAGACTGGAGGGAGAAAACAGAACAAGGTATCAGACAAGAAGATTTCAAAGGTATAAACAGAGAGCTTTAGTGTACTAATCAACAGTAAGCTGAACAGACATTAGAGAGACAGAGAGAGGATTGAAAATCAAAAATAAAAAAATAAAGGTAAGAATAAAAATAAAAAATAAGTAAATGAAAGAAAAATCTATTTATAAAAATGTATTAAAATAAAATGAAAAAATAGAAAATTTTAAAAAACCAAAAAACCTCCAAGTTCAAATACAGTGAAGCCTCAGTCTCCAATCCTGGAGATGGTGCCTCAGATGTTGTTCTCTCGTTGTCTCATCAAAGGAGACACATAAAGTAGAACAAAATTACACACACACGCACAAAAAAAACCCCAGCAAGTGTCCCAAGTTCAAATGCAATACAGTTTCCGTAAGTTTTTCAGCTTGCAGGTGTAATTCGGTTGTTCTCTCATCAAAGGTAGGGAGACAAAGAAAAAAAAAAAGAGTCTGGAGACAGTTCTGAGAATGGTATCTGCAACTGTGGCTTGCCTGCCTGCTGCTGTCAGCCTGCTGTTGCTGGAGGCATTATTTATGCAGATCTCTGGGGTGAGCTTAGCACTCACCTGGCCCTGTAGGTTTTGTTTGCTCAGATTTCTCCTGTGTGTGAGACTCTGCTACAAGCTTTCCCCTTTCCAAGCACTGGGAAAGGTGACACTGCACTCGCATTGTCAGGCCTGCGTGTTTATTTACAGTTCATGTGGGAGGTGGGTCTTCCCCCCTCTCCTGTGCAGTTCTCCTCCCACCTCCGCTTTCACAAGCTTTCCTGCTCCTGATTATGGGTGGTGCTGCTGCTTCTGCCAGCCACCATGTTTGTTTACAGTTCACGTGGGAAGTGGGTCTTCCCTCCTCTCCTGTGGAGTTTTCCTCCCTCCGCCACTCTCACAAGCTTTCCCACTCCTGGTTGCTTGGCATGCACCCCCGCTTCTGCCAGAGGCTCTCCGGCCTGCCTGGCTTGTTTATTTACAGTCCCAGGAAGGATTCCCTTCCCCCAATCTTTGGCACTCAGTGCGCCCCACCCTCTTTCCTGTGTGTCTTATTTGTTCTTATTGCTTATTACTCAGTTTCTCTTTTTTTCCCTGGGTGGAGGTCAGTCTGTCCAGGGGGCTATGCTGCTCTGGCCCAGGCTTGTCTGTGGGAGTACCGTGGTACCGCAAAGCTCAACTGGTCTGTGTCTTCCCAAGCCGTCTGGGTGCCGGCGACTGGCAGCCCGGGGGCTCTCCTGGTTTCTCCATTTAACATGGAGATTCTCTGTGCCAGCTAGAGGTGTGGAGGGGTCAAAATTATGCCTTTTCTCAGTGATTATGCCTGCAAAGTGTGTCTCCAGCTTCTCTCCAAGATTTCACTATAGGAGGCTCGCTTTCTGCTTCCTCCCTCTAGCCACCACCTTGGAATCCCTGTCCATTTCTTAAAGATTTTGAAATTTATTTGAATATAGGTTCTGAAAATAGTCTCTGATGATTTCCTGGATTTCCATGGTGTTTGTTGTTATCTCCCCTTTTGCATTCCTGATTTTACTGATTTGGATTTTTTTCTCTCCTCATTTTAGTCAGGTTTGCCAAGGGTCTATTGATCTTGTTTATTTTTTCAATGATTCAACTTTTTGGTTCATTGATTCTTTGTATTGTTTTTTGTTTGTTTGTTTCTATTTTATTGATTTCAGCTTTTATTTTTATTATTTCTCTCCTATTTGTTTTGGGATTTGCTTGCTCTTGTTTTTCTAGGAGTTTGAGCTATAGTATTAGATCATTGATTTGAGATCTTTTAGTCTTTTTAATACATGTACTCATGGCTATAAACTTTCCTGTCAGGACTGCCTTTGCTGTGTCCCATAGGTTCCAGTTGGTTGTATATTCATTTTTTTTGACTTCTAGGAACTTTTAATTTCCTCTTTTATTTTACCAATGACCCATTGTTCAATAAGCAATAAGTTGTTCAGTTTCCAGCTGTTTGCATGTTTTTTGTCTTTATTTTTGTTGTTGAGTTCTAGTTTTAATGCATTGTGATCAGATAGAATGCATGATATAATTTCTATTTTCTTATATTTGCTGAGGCTTGCTTTGTACCCTAAAATATAATCTATTTTGGAGAAGGTTCCATGGGCTACTGAGAAAAATGTATATTGTATAGAAGTTAGATGAAATGTTCTGTAGATATCAACTAGGTCGATTTCCTCTATGGTATATTTTAGATCTAGGATTTCTTTTTTTTGTTTGGATGACCAATCTATTGATGATAGTGTGGTGTTAAATTCTCCCACTACCACTGTGTTGGAGTTAATATATGCTTTTAGATCCTTCAGGGTATGTTTGATGAAATTGGGTGCATCGACATTGGGTGCATATAGGTTGATAATTGTTATTTCCTTTTGGTCTATTTCCCCTTTTATTAGTATGGAATGCCCTTCTTTATCTCATTTGATCAATGTAGGTTTGAAGTCTACTTTGTCCAATATAAGTATTTCTACTCCTGCCTGTTTGGCGGGGGGGCATTGGCTTAGTAAATCTTCTTCCAACCTTTCTTCCTAAGTCTATGCTTATTTCTGTCAATGAGATGGGTCTCCTGTAAGCAACAAATTGTTGGATCTTCCTTTTTAATCCAGTTTTTCAACCGGTCCCTTTTGATGGAGGAGTTAAGTCTGTTAACACTAAGTGTTAGTACTGATAGGTATGTGGTGATTCCTGTCATTTAGTTGTCTTAGTTGTTTGAAGGTTTGATTGCATGTAGCTAAATCAGTGTTACTCTCTACTTTCTTGCTTTTTCTTTTCCTGTAGTTTGGTACTGCCTGCCCTTTCATGGTTATGTTGGATTTCACTTTCTGTGTATAGAATCCCTTGGAGAATCTTTTGCAGTGGTGGCTTTGTGGTCATATATTATTTTAGTTTCTGCTTATCATGGAAGACTTTTATTGCTCCATCTATTTTGAATGATAGTTTTGCTGGGTAGAGTATCCTGGGGTTGAAGTTATTTTCATTCAGTGCCTGGAAGATCTCACCCCACACTCCTTGCTTTTAATGTTTCTCTTGAGAAGTCTGCTGTGAATTTGATAGGTTTACCTTTGTATGTTATTTGTTTTTTCTCTCTTACAGCCTTCAATATTCTTTCTCTAGTCTCTGTACTTGTTTTAATGATAATATGTCATGAGATAGTACTATTTTGGTCAGGTCTGTTTGGTGTTCTGGAGACTTCCTGTACCTATATGGGCATAGTTTTCTCTAGATGTGTGAAATTTCCTGTTATTATTTTGTTGACTATATTACACATTCACCTCTTCTCCTTCTTCAATGCCCATGATTCTCAGGTCTGGTCTTTTGATGGAGTCAGTAAGTTTCTTTTCACAGGTCTTGAGTTGTTTAACTAATAGTTCTTCAATTTTTCTGTATTTCTTTTATCTATAATATCTTTGATCACTTTTTCCACTTGCTTTATTTACTTTGTTGATGTTTTTGTTTTGCCCTTTCAGATACTCTTTATATACTAAGAATATTAGTATTTTGCCTGTGATATAATTTATAAATATTCCATTTTCCCTCTTTTTTGTTCCTGTTGTTTTTCTTGAAACATGAAAATTTTTATTTTTTAAAAATAAATAGTATCATCATTGTTTTTATTGCTTCAAAGGTTCAAAAATTTTGGGAGGGGGTTTTTTGGCTTTTTTTTTTTTTTTTTTTTTTTTGCCAGTCCTAAGTTACAACCTTGACCAATAATTTTAACATCTATTCTAATCCACTACCCTTTTGCTCATCTATTTTAGATCCTCACAGATGCTTTTCTGCATAGCTTCCCTTCTGTATTTCATAATCACCTTTAATAACTCAAGGAATAAAGCACCCTCTTGGTAACTTTTTGAAATCTTGTTGAATTTATGAAACAAGTTATAGAAGAATCGGCCTCTTTATGATGCCTTCCACCTTTTGAAAAACATGTTATATCTTTCAGTTTCTTTAAAGTCTTTTATGCTCATCAACAGAAAAAAAAGTAAAACTAATGATTTTAAGAAAACTAACTAGGGATCGGTTGACAAAGTTGCATTTTATGCAAGAACCTATAAATAGAATTTCAATGAAGAATAAATAAAATTATATAATTTATCCATACATTTTCAATCATGTACTCCAGACACCAAGAATATAACACATGCTGGTTTTAATAAAAATTATAATAACAAAGCAGAAAGTTTGAAGGAAATCTGGTTTGAGAAGACTTTTGTCTTAAGAGATTCAAATTCTGGGATAATAAGGATTCTTTTGTTAGAAGAATACATTGAGCAAAGACGAAACTGTTCCCCTGGGCTCTATTAGCAAACACCATTTTCTGGCAAAACTGAATTGAAAATGGCTACTAATTGTGGCTTACTGTTCCCATGGCTTCCCCAACACACCTGTCAGCAAGCATGCTTAGAGAATTATGAAGTACATTTTTTAGATAAATAACAATATATCATATTAATCCCAGACATTGCAAAGCCCTACTAGAAACATGGAGTTAAGAAGTAAACAATAAAAGCAGCAAACAGCTTTTTGCCCTCCCTATCCAAGTACTCACTAGCATGGGCAATTCAGCAGTTCCATTACAAGTCAGCTTTTTTTGTGTGTTATTAAACTATTGCCCTCTTTTTCTTTGCCACTATAATATTCAACTAAGGCTTTATTAAATTCTCTTAGGAAAGATGCAATAAAATACATTTTAGAAGAGCATCTGCTTCATTGATAAGCAGAAGCAACAAGGTACAACATAAGCAAAATAAAACTAAACTAAAAAATCAGAAATTGCAATGCAAGTTGTTCTACTCCCCCAACAGACAATTTAAATAGAAGTTGTATATTGCAAAACACATGTGATTCCACTTATATGAATTTTATTCAAGAATATGTAAAAATTTTGTCATAGAAATTAGAACAATAGTTACCTGTTGGGCCTGAAATAACTGTAAGAGGACACAATGAAACTCTCAAAGATGGAAATCTCCAGTATCCCCACATCATTTTCTTCCCTCACATCATTATAGTCTACTCCCTCCCTCACATTATTCCAGTCTTTGGTGACCACCATTCTACTTTCAACCTCTACAAGATCAATTTGCTCAGATTGCACCTATAAGTGAGATCAATCAAAGTATTATCTTTCTGGGCCTGGTTAATTATGCTTAACATAATGCCCTCCAGAGTTATCCATGTCACAAATGATAGCATTTAATTCTTATGTCTGAATAGTATTCCATTATGTATACATACATTTTAGGTATCCATTGACTCACTGATGGACCCTTAGGTTGATTTCATATTTCCACTATTGTGAATAGTGCTGTCATAAACATGTGATCTAAGGTGATAGACTTACATATTTCATTTTCTTTTGATATATACCCAGCAATGGGTTAGATTCAATATTGCTGGGTCATATAACAGTTCTGCTTTTAATTTTTGAGGAACTTCCATACTGTTCTCCATAATAGCTGTATTAACTTATATTCCCACCAATAATGTGCAAGCATTGACTTTTCTCTACATGCTCGCTGAAACTTGTGATCTATTATCTGTTTTATAATAGCCATTCTTCCTCAGGTAAGGTGATATCTCCTTGTGATTTTTCACTTGCCTTCCAATTCATCAGGTTTTTTTACATACATTTTGGGCATTTGTATGTGTTCTTTTGTTTGTTTGTTTTTTGGAGAAATGCCTATTCATGGATTTTGCTTATTTTTAATTGGCTTATTTTGTTGTTGTTTTAGTTCCCTACATATTTTAGATAATCCTTTGTCAGAAGAATAATTTGTAAATATTTTATTTCATTCTGTAGGTAACCCTGTTCATTGCTTCTTTTGCTATTCAGAAGAGTATAGAGCAAAGAGAGTGGTTTAACCCTAGTCAAGTTCTTAGTTTCCCTACCCCTTCCATGCATGACTTCCCCTTAGTGTAAACAATATTTCATAATATTGCTATATTTGTGCTAGGTCTATATTCCACATATGAGAGAGAACATGTGACTTTTGGTCTTCTGAGCCTGGCTAACTTTACTTAAGATGATGTTCTCCAATTCCATCCATTTACCTGCAAATAACAAAATTTTATTCTTCTTTGTGGCTGAGTAAAATTCCATTGTATATAAATACCACATTTTCTTAATCCATTCATCAGTAATGCATGATCTAGGCTGTTTCCATAGCTTAGCTATTGTGAATAAAGATGCAATAAACATGGGTATACAGGTGTTTTTGTTGTAAGCTGACTCATAATCCTTCAGATACATCCCTAAGAGTGGTATTGTTGGATGGTATGGCAAATCTATTTTTAGTTTTTTTAAGGAGCCTCCATACTGTTTTCCATAGTGGTTTTACTAACTTACATTTGCACCAGAAGTGTATGAGGGTTCCTTTTTCCCCACATCCTTGCCAACATTTGTTGTCATTTGTGTTTTTGATAGTAGTTTTCTAATAGGAGTAAGGTAGAATCATAGTATGGTTTTGATTTGCAATTCTTTTGTGGCCAAGGATGGTAAGCATTTTCTCATGTTTGTTTTTTCTTTTTTAAGCCATTTGGATTTCTTCCTTTGAAAAGGCTCTATTCAGTTCATTTGCCCATTTCTTCATTGGATCATTGGTTTTTTAGGAGTTTAGCTTTTTGAACTCCCTGTATATTCTGGTTATCAACCTCTTGTCAGATGTATAGCTGACAAAGATTTTCTCCCATTCTGTGAGTGGCTTCTTCAATTTAAAGACCATTTCTTTTGTTGTGCAGAAATTTTTAATTTCAGGTAATCCTGTTTGTCAATCCTTTCTCTTAGTTGCTGAGTCACTTGAGTTCTACTGAGGAAGTCCTTCCCAATGCCTATTGTTTCCAGTGTATTTCCTGCTCTTTCCTGCACTAGCTTCAAGGTTTCAGGTCTGATATTAAGGTCTTTAATCCACTTTGAGTTGATACTTGTACAGGGTGAAAGACATGGATCTAGTTTTAGTTTTTTGCAGTTTTCCTAGCAACATTTGTTGAAGAGGCTATCTTTTCTCCATTGCATGTTTTTGGCACCTTTTTCAAAAATTAGGTAGCCATAGCTGTGTGGATTCATATCTAGGTCCTTTATTCTGTTCCACTGTTCTTCATATCTGTTTTTGTGCCAGTACAATGCTGTTTTTATTGTTATGGCTCTGTAGTATAGTTTGAAATCAGGTATTGTAATAACTCCACCATTAATCTTTTTGTTCAGTATTGCCTATTTTTAAAAACAATTTTGCCTAGACCAATGTCAGGACACATTTCCCTTATGTTTTTGCTCTAATAGGTGCATATGTAAGTTTTTCAGCCATTTAGAATTAATTTTTATATAGGTAAAGATTCAGGTCTAATTTCATCCTTCTGCACATGGATGTACACTTTTCTCAATGACTTTAATTGAAAGGAATGTCCTCTCTCTAATGTGTGTTCTTGGCACCTTTGTTGAAAATCAGTTGGCTTTATATCTGTGTGTTTGTTTCTTGGTCTCTATTCTGTTCCACTGGACTTTATATCTGTTTTTATGCCCAAACCATGATGTTTTGATGCTACACATTTGTAATATATTTTGAAGTCAGATAGTGTAAAACCTCTGGGTTTGTTCATTTGCCTAAGATTACTTTGGATATTTGGCATCTTTTATCATTTCATACAAGTTTTAACATTGTTTCTTCTAGTTTGTGAAGAACACTATCAGTCTCTTAAATCTATATATTGTTTTGGGTAATATGGACACTTTTAACAATATTAATCTTTCTAATCCACAAATACAGGATATCTTTCCATTTAGTTGTGCTTTCTTCAATTTCTTTCAAAGTTTTGTAATTTTTACTGAAGATGTCTTTCACCAACTTGATGAAATTTATTCATAGGTATTTCTTGTAGCTAATGCATGTGGGATTGTTTTCTTAATTTTGTTTTCAGATAGTTCACTATTAATATATAGAAATGCTATGATTTTCATATGTTGACTTTGTATCCTTCAATGACTTTACCTATTCTAAAGTTTTTTAGTAGAGTCTTAAGGGTTTTCTATATGTAAGATTATGCTGTCTACACCAAATAAAGGCAATTTAACTCCTTTCCAAATTAGATGTCTTTTATTTCTTCCTCTTGCCTAATTGTTATAACTAGGACTTTCATTTTATGTAAATACAGATGGAGAAAGTGGATATCTTTATCTTGTTCTAAATCTTTAAGGAAAAGAATTCCATTTTTCCTTGTTAAATATGATATCAGCTGTGGAGTTGTTGTACATGAACTTTATTGTGTTGAAATACATTTTTTCTATACCTAACTTATTATAGATGGTATTAGATCTGTTTGATCAAATTGGGGGAACTATGTCTTAACAGTATTGAATATTTCAATCTCACAAATATGATATATCTCTCTACCTATTTAAGTATTCTTTACTATTGTCTCAGCAATATTTTATAGTCTTTAATGTTAGGTTTTTCATATCTTGTGTTAAATTTAATCATAAGTATTTCATGGTTTGTAATAATATAAATTGTGTTTTTATTTCATTTTTTTCCATTTTGTTACTAAATACAAATTATATTTATATAATGACCTTGTATCTTTTCACTTAACAAATTTGCTTAGTAAGTCCTTGTTTTCCTTTATGTTATATTTCTTAAACTTTGTCACATATGCAATCATTCAAATTTGCAGTAGAGAGTTTTACTTCTAAATTCCATTATTCATCCCTTTAATTTTTTGCATTGCTTTGTAATAAAGAAAGCTACCTCACAGATGGCTTAACCAGTGATCTTTTTGAATATTTAAGGAATAAATTATACCAATTTGACCTAAGTCTTTAAGAAAACAGATAACAATTGCAAAGTTCACAATATGCTTTCACTGGTTGGGATGTCCAGCAAAATAGTATGTCTGTTTCTCTGCTTTCCCTTTTTTGTGTTAATTTTAATGATTTTTTTATTTCATCTATTATTGCTTAATTATTACTCTTTACAATTTTATCCATTGCTTTTGGTATTGAAATATTCATCCTTAACCATAACAGTCTACATTTAAAAATGTGCAAACACAATAGCTTAATTTTTAAACCTCCGCCCATCACTTTTTTGATATTGTTTTAAATTTTACTTCTGTTCATGTAATGAAAACTGCCACAACCATTTACTTTTGCATTAAAAAAAAACTTGTCTTTTAAGAAATTAAGAGTAAAATATTGTCTTTTTACTTACAAAAAACATTGACTGTTTCTAGCATTCTTTATTTCTTTTGGTTCAGCCATATTTCTTCTAGCTTTGTTTTTCACCATTCTGGCTTTACTTTTTTTCATTGGGAAATCTTGTTCCATTAGTTTTTATAATTCAACTCTGCTGGCAAAAAATTCTCAGCTTTTATTTATGAGAAGTATATCTATTTTTACTTCCAATTAGATTTTTTGCTTTCAGCAATTTCAGTAGTTAATTCTGCTGACTTTTGACCACCACTGTTTCTGATGAGCTGTGATTGACAATTCCTTAGCTTTCCCTTTTACAGCAACTGATTTCAAGATATTCTCTTTATCACGGTTTTCAACAATTTTGCTACTTGTTGAATTTACCTATTTAGCCTTTATTGGTTTCCCTGAAAACATAATTTGATGGTTTTCACCAACTCTTGGACATTTTAAGCAAATATTTCTTCAAATCTTTTTGTTGCAATCTTTCCCTCTCCTCTTTCTCTGAGTCTTCATTATACAAATATTATATTATCTTACATTTCTCCATGGATGGTAAGTCTCTGCAGGTTTTCAATATTTCTCCTTCAAACTGGATGCTATCTATCGATCTAACTTAAACACATTGATCGTTTATTTTGTAATATTAAATCTTGTCATTAAACCCATTCAAAACATTTATTTCCAATATTAAACTAGGAAACTACATTTATTTCCTTTTTTGCTATTCCACTGAGATCCCCATCTGATCTTCATTACATATATTTGAAGATCTTGAAATACACACATATGTATACTTCATCTGTTTCATTATCATATGGTGTGTTGACTTTTGATAGGGAATCCCATAAATTATCCACATATATATCATAATACAAAACAGTTTACCTTCCCCTCCATTCCCTTTTATTACGCTGTTTTTTTAATCCACACTTTTTCCATTCCCATACCCTGGGAACCATTTATCTGATCTCCATCCCCATAAACACTTTGCTTTTGAGATTGCTATATAAGTGGAATTGAAAAATATGCATCCTTTGAGATTGAGTTCTTTTACTCAACATTATCACCTCAAGACTGTAGCATGTAACAATTTTTTTCCAAGTATTAGTCCATTGTATGCACATAACACAGTTCATCTATCCAGCCAACCATTGAAAAATATTTGGTTAACTGCAGATTTGGGCAATAATGAATACAGCTTCTATAGACACTTTTGTACAAGTTTTCCTTAGTCCTTAGAATGTGGTCCTTACTTCTAAGGTGGATTTTCAATAACTACCTAAAGTTTTTTGAGCCAAACTCCATATACATTTTATTGGCAGTGTTTACTCATGCTTTCAGCATCTCATTTGTCCAATAAAGTGGTAATCCCAATACTCTGTATAAGAATTATTTTAGTGAAAAGTATAAATCATCACCATTTTTGTTAGGAAAGTACCTTCTACTTTTTGATCATATTTCTAAAACTCACATTTTATACCAGACTGTTATCTTTAAGCTATAGAGTGTTTGTTATTAGAAGAGCCCCAAAACAAAAAATATTCAGAAACCCCATAGAACTATCACATAAACTTTAATTTGAAATGAGCCACCAAAGGCTAGAAATGTGGCACAAGTGTTAGAGCAAACCCCACTACCACCAAAAAAAAAAAAGAACAAAATAAACAACCAAATAAAATAAAAGAATAAAATAAACAACCAAATATTAAATTCCCAAAGAAAAGAATAAAATATATTCACTTTTGCATGCATATGTAAATTACATCCTATTTAATAAATAAGAAAAATCTTCTTATACATTAAAAATCAACAAATCTGATTTTGATCCAACTGTTAACACTGGATCCCTCTCCCTCAATCTAAGTTACCAGATTTACTATATTTAAATCCTGTGTCAATATTATTTTTCCACTCACTGAGTTTCTAAGCATTACAATCTCTTGAATGACCATGATTTGATGGTTTTTAGAGCAGAAGGTTTGGACTTAGTCTATATTCCTTCTAATAGATCAAATTCTTCTGTTTGAAGTGGTGAAATCCATCAATGCTCCAGTTGTACCTCAGCTGTTCCCCATTAGCCTCCACCCTGAGGGAGTGAATCAAAAGCTTTTTTTCTCTAATAGAGAAGAAGAAGGATAAAAAGGACAATTAATATCCATTAGATTCCTCCTGTGTTCCAAGTTTCTAACATGGCTCTGTCTTCTGAAAATCTTCTCAATACCACATGAAGAAAGTTCACCACTTTGGGGCTCCAGCTCATAACAGCCAGCAAGTGTTAAAGCTGACTTGAAACCTACATCTGACTATAAATTCAAAGCCCTTCTCAGTAGTGCTTAGAACTGCATTATATATTGAGTTAATAAAAAACACTAATTACATTTAATTATGTAATTTACCACTTAGCAGAATTGATTATAAATTGCTTCCTAGAAAGAACAACCTGCAGTTTGTTCTTTCTGGAAGCTTTTACAAGTATCTTAAAAATTTTAAATATGTCCATGTGTGGGAAATAAGAAATTTCTTGGTTGCTTCCTACTTTGCAAAAATTATTTTTTACACAGTCTCATTGCTGTTTATATCCATTAACCTTATTACATTATCATCTGTCTGTTTTTTGAAATATTTTGAAATTTTATGTATCAATACTCTCTCAGTTCCTAAAATTTTGCAACTCTGAAGAATGAATGGTCCCTTCCCTCAGGTCCAGTGTCTCATGACCCAATGAGTATGTCACAATGCAGGAGGACATGACTGTGAAATGGATCAGTTTTTTAAAAGACTAGAGAAACTGGAAGGGCATTTTAACCTTTAACAAAAACCCATGCAATGATTCTAAACAATACATATATTCTTCACTTAAAGACTAGGCCCAGAGACATGACTTACCTAGGGAACAAGAAATAATAAAATCCACATTGCTCGTGCTCTGGGTGCTAAGAACAAAAAAAGTCACTGACTTCCACTAGAAGGCCAAAGTCATAACTACATACAAGAGTTGGAATAAACAATAAGGTGATGGGTTAGAAATTTAAGTAAGTGTGAATACCACTCCTTTAAAATCATACATCATAAAAAATGAGCAAGCACAAGACAAATGGGAAGTACAATAATCTGTCATTTAGCAGAATTGAACCAATTTTTAATGAATTTTGGAAAAGAAGTAGATAATAAAGTACTTATTAATGTGTTTTTCATTGACACATAGTAGCCTGTGGCCACTGAGCCTGCAGAATGCAAGCCATGTATAGGATTTACTTTTGATTTAAGCAGTTAACAGTTCTTCCTTTAAGCCAATAGTAGTAAAACACCATCAAGTAAGTTATAAAAGAAGTTTCCTCTTTATAAGATATTGACTTTTAAATAATTAAGCAAGTTTTTTTCAGTAAAAGTAGTAGTAAAGTTTATTGAGAAAGAATTACACTTTCAACAGACTGAAAGTGGGCTGTCTTTAGAGTAAGAACAACAGGGTCAGGGGAAACAAAAAAAAGAGAGACGTTTCCTGTTCCTCACACAGGAAATGAGAGCATAAATTCCATTAATTAAGTTTTGAGGTGTAAACAAGACAAAAGTAAAACCAAGATTAATAAATCTATGCACACAATTTCACTACTTGCTTGAAAAGGCAATTAATGAAACTATTCAAGGTGGAGAAATGACCCAAACAATGTATGCACTTAATAAAAAATTTTAAATTTTTAAAAAAGAAGCAATTTTATAAATGTAAGAGATACCATAACGAAAATAAATGCTTAGAGTTATTTTTGTCAAGCAGTATTTCTGTTGAACGACCTGAACAGAGTCTTGGAAGCACAGCTACCTGCAAGCACAGGGTAATGGAGAACAAGAAATTAAAGTGAGAATTTCACTGTACATAGAGCTGAGAAGTGTTGGACACAGGATGTCACTTCCTGAACATCAGAGTTCTCAGTCTTTAAGAAAAGAGGAAAGTCACAAAAGACATGAAAGTATCCAGAGTTCACAAAACATTCTAGAAGGACTTGCCTTGTGGAAGGACTGCACTTCCGTGGCTTATATATATGTTCCTTTGTGGACTCTGTCATGTACCCCATGCCCTTTTCACAAAGTAGACCAGAGACTCTCTTTTGATATCGTTTAGGCAGTCAGAGAAAATAGTGAAACCAACTACAGAAGCTGTTTGATTCTTCAGAATTCCATTGTTTGTGTTCAGTATTACGGGTTTGCCTCTTTCTAAGTATACAGTTCCAATGGGAAAGTAATTAAATATATAACACTGAATGAAATTATCATAAAGCTGTTCTTCCACAAAATACAGTTTTACATTAGCACAATAAGTCAATATTTTCTCTAAATATTTATTAATTTATCTCAGCAGGAAGGAATATTTATTGAAAATAGCCCTTTATCGGAGACTACTATTCACCAAAGATCTTACATACAATATGTATGTATTAATTCACCAAGTACTTTAAAGAGGCTGTCTTAATCCAGTCAAGTTGCTATAACAAAATAATGATTGTTTATAAATAGAAACTAACTTGTCATGGTTATGGAGACTGGGGAAGTCCAAGATCAAGGTACTGGTAGATTCTGTGGCTAAGACCGACCTCTTTTTTGGTTAGTAGACTGTACCTTCTTGGTGTGTCTTCACATGGTGGATATGTCAAGACAGCAATCTGAGGCCTCATTTAAAAGGGCACTAATCCAGTTTATGAATGCCCCACCCTCATGATCTAACCATCCCCCAAAAGCTCAATCTCTTAATACCATCACTTTGTATTAGATTTTTGACACACAAATTTTGAGAGAGCAGAAACATTCACACCATAGCAACAGCTTACTATGTTATAATACTTTGCTTTTAAGTAAAGAAAAAGGAGACACTTTTATTAATCACAATATGAAATGCATATGAAATCCTATTAGAAGTGATAAATAATGTTATAAAAATTACATTTTTACATTCATTTCAAAAGAAAATCTTACATATTAAGACTCTTCCTGGTGGTATGGACAGATTCCAGTACAACTATTTTTAATAGTAAATGGCAATGACCATATTTTCCCAAACTGTGCTAAGACATGGTTACAAAGCAAACATTAAATCTATGATGATAACAATATGCAAGATTCAGATGGTATTGTTCAACATTAAAGGACACGTTTCTAGTTTAGCCATCACCATAATACATCTTTCTCACTGATTAGGCAAGTGCCTGCTGTGGGTGCCCCATAATTAGTAAATTTCAGTTCTCAAGTAACAGATACCTGACTGATCAAGACTCAAGAGAGTTTTCTTTCCCTATTTTTCTCTTTCAGAGTAGAAACAAATACTTTTGTCTCTTGCATACAAGGAGATGCACATCGAATGCAGTATTGAAATCCTCTAACTCACAATTAAGCAGGACATGAATTATTGTTTGGAATGATTCTGAATCAGTTCATTTTTAAAATAACAAGGCTTCTGTGTATTTTCTCAAAACTAACTTTCCATTTTCATATGTGACTTGATAAATATATTACTTGCAATCTGTATGTTTCTTCCATCATTTACACTTTGCCCTCAATAGGGTTAGAATTATAGTCTCAAACAATGTATATAAAATACAAAGCAGCTTTAGATAAGTTTCACTTTCTCTGAAGCTTTGTTTTCTTTTGTGTCTGTGGGAATTCATGTGAGCATACACATTTATCTACTTACATACATCTATGCGTACATATAAGTTGCTTTTACCCTTAGAATGCAAGGAGACACTGAGGAGACATCTCAGGTCTGAGCTTGATATTAAGAACCAAAGCCTCCTCTCTGTTGAGGAAGATAGATATAGATCGCTAAAGGATATGACAAGGCTCTAGTTAAGTTTTTCCTTGTCTGTTAATATGGCACTGCCAGGTCTCATCACCACCCCTCCATGCATGTCTGCCTCCTCAGCATCACTGGGTTTTTAAAAAACATCTGTGAAAAACAGTTGTGGCACCTTCCTGTAATACCAGTTACTTGGGACAGAATGTTAAAGGGATCAGTTTAAAGCTCGCCAAGCAAAAAGTCAGCAAGAACCCTATCTCAAAAACAAATCACGGGTAGTAGTGTGTGCCTGTAATCCTAGCTATAGGAAGATGCAGTGGCAATCCAAGACCAACAGGAGAAAACGCCGTACCTTATCTCAAAGATTACTAAAAGTCGAGTATAGTTCCAGTGGCACAGCACTTGCCCAGCAAGCCTGACCGAAAAAAAAAAAACCTGTTGGAAACCAGATGTCGTTGTTGAGCACTCAAAGATGTCTCTGCAATCTTTCAATAACTTTTACTCTCTGCACACAATCTTGGCATCAAAATAACCATCAGGAAGCTCAAGAGTATCTTTCATTCAAGAGTGCCCAAATAATAGTTCCTGTGCCTTCCTGAAGAATAGACATTCACCTTCTTTCCAGTCTTTCTCCGCATATGGCCCTGTGGCTGTTTGAGCACCTTCATCTTTCCATCCAGAGACATCTGCTGGCCCACATGGTCTACCATGGCCCCCACCAGACTTTGTATGTCACACAGGTCCTTTCCAGAAGCTGCAGGGCAAGAATTGGACATCTCATCCTCTTCTTCAGCCAGTTTTCCCCAAAATTGACATCTTGTTGGCACTCCTCCCCACCTGCCATGTGTCTGCAGATACTCTTTTTTTCTTTGATAAAGGGAAATAAAATGTCCTCCCCAAAAGCAATGAGAGTTGTGGTACCTCAGGGACTTAGTGGGCACTGAAAGCACCACCATTCATCCAGAGGATGTTACCACAGAAATGGTTCTGCTGGTGGAAAGAGAGATGACATGCATGGACGTGACCTGAATGGTCATGGTCACATGGAAGAGACCACCCCCCAGGACTTGCACATGGAGAGGGCCACCCAGATCCAGAACTGAGTCTTTGGAAGCACCAAGCCCACACCAGGTCACTATGTTACACTCTTTACAACAAATATCCAGGGTACATATTACTAGCAGCATCTTCCAGATGTGAGGTTGAGCCTCAAAGGTGTTAAATAATTTAGCAAAATCCATAAATATAAAACCATCAGTAGGAGAATTCAGATCCAGGGTATTTAGTCATGTGTTTTGAAGCAAAATAAAGAAACTCTTATGTTTATGGATGAGGACAATTTGGAATATCATCTTTAGAAGTTAATACTTAGATGGAAGGATTCTTTGGTCATCCTGATAAACCAAGACTGTGATATTATTTTACACAAATGCCAGATAACAATGGATTGTTACTTTATAGTTCCTGTAGTAGGTCAAAGAATAATTGTGAGAAAGGAAGAAAAATCCATAGAAATCTTGGACAGTTTCAATTAATAATCTCCAAGAATTATGTAAGATCATTTCCATTTCTGTCTTTATGGCCAATAAGTCCAGAACTAAATTTAACAAGTAAAGTATATATTTTATCTCTGTCTTCAATTATAATGACATCTGCCTTATCTAAATGGTCTAGGAGCTATTTTGTTCTTCATTTTAACTTCACCCATTATTTTAAAGCTCTCATAAAAATCTTTGAATAACTTGAAAAATGTTAAATTGGTACCTTGCTATCATCATGGTAAAATGAAGGAAATTTTAAAGTTACAACATTAACAATGCAATGCAGAGCAAATTAGTGCCAATTAGATTAAGATAACTTCCACTTATATTTGAAGGTATAAATTATGTCAGTGTATGATCTCTATTAACCCACTGCGCCAATAATTTTTACATAAGAGTAATTTTTTATAACTAATATTAACATTTGGCTATAAGGATCTTCCATTTCGTTAATAAGTAATATGAATAACTTAATATTAGATGTTGTGGATTATATCAATAGTTTGCAATTACTTCTACTCTTAGTATTCTTATCACAAACTTCGACTTTTGTTCTCTGAACTTTAAAATTCTGAGATTTATCTTCATTGAATTCTTCTTTCCAAGTCTACATTGTACCTGTGGTCATGGCAAGGCTGTTCTAGGCAGAACTAAATGTCATTTCCCACACAAATGTCACTACCTCCAACTTTCCCTTTAGGCATCTTACTTTTAAGTCTTTTTTTGCCACCACAATTTCCATGCAAAGCAGTTTTAGGAGGAAAGGCAGTTTTGAAGAGTGTATTAATATCTACAGAAGACCTAGTTTACAAGAGGTAGTTTCGATTTTTATTTTACCACACAATATTCAATTAACAGAAGCTTTTAAAAAAAACCTCTTTGGTCTTCACAAAGTAGGAACTTACTCTTTTTATAGATTCAGCACTAATTTGGCTCCTGTGACAACTGCTTTCTGGCTATCACCCAGGGCTTAGCAACGAATAAGCCTGTGACACCTGAAGTCAAAGATGTGACCAAGAACTCCTTATTATTTCTTGAATTGTTTCCAATCTTAAGATTACTGATGTGACTTCAGTCTTAACCCACTCCTTATTCCCTTTGCAGAATGATTATTCCACATCAGCCAAATCCCTTGTTTCTATCAGCCATAAAACAATGCCAGTTTAAAAAGAGGAATTTCTTTCTTAAAAATTGTTGTGAAAAGTATGCTATTAGTAAAGATGAACAACCACATTTGTGAGATTTACCACAACTTTGAATCTTTCTTTTGTTACACCACTATACTCAGCAACTATCTTGGTACCATTTCTATACTAAGGTGAAAGCACAGTTACAAAACATTTTGTCTGATTTTTGCTTACAAAATGAAGAATAACTTCAGAAATTGTCAGGAGGGACCATATTTTAGACTTCATTGCAATTGTCAGGTTGGTTAATATATTTATAAAAATCCATTGTTGTGCAAAGGACTACTTTATGTCTTTTATGTTTTTATATGTGTGCATTTTATAAATTTACTTCAAAGGGGCTGTTTGAAATTCCAATTCTTTTGAGGTAGACATGAATTTATTAAAAATCCTTCATCTGAAGATGTCTTCAGTAATGTCAAAAATAGAGACAGCTTGACAAAGCCAATATAAATTTTCAAATAAGATCATTCATGAATATTGTCTAATTTATTTTCAACACTGTACTTGTGATAATTAGAATGCTACTAATTGCATATGTCTCATTATTTTTCAACACTTACTATAAAAACAAAATGTTTAAAAATATTTAAACATTAAAGAAAAATAAGCAATCTAAATCCACCCCTCCCACCCAAACCTCCACATTGTAAGGGAAGCTCGGGAAAACCAAAGGCAATGGAAGTGCCTGAGTCAGTGCCCAGGGAGGAGGAGAAAGAGCTAAAGGGCTGAAAAAAGTTGGGGCTGGAAGGCAAAGGGTCCTGGCAGGCAGGTGCTCAAGGCAGCAGGTGCAGAGGGCACCACCTGAGTTCAGCTCTAAATACCGAAGCTCTGAAGGACGATGCCCAAAGAAATTAATTTTCCTCTGGGACAGAGATTATCCAAATGCACCATACCTGCACCACTTAATTTATTAGAGCTTCAGTATCGGGGCTAAACCCCAAATCTATTGAATCAGAAACTTTGGGGTTGGAGCCAGATCATGTGTGTGTGTGTGTGTGTAAGAATTTTTTTAAGCTGTTTTAGGTTCACAGCAAAATTCAGGGAATGCTGTAGAGATTTTTCATATATCCTACATAGCCCCATAAATACACAGCCACAACAACTGCCAATCTCTCCTACCAGAGCGGTACAATTATCTTAACTGAGAAACCTATTATCACCCAGAGTCCATAGTTTACATTAGAGTTCACTCTTGCAATTATAGATTCTATTGGTTTCCACACATATACAATGACAGGTATCCATAATTATAGCATCATACAGAGTATTTTCACTGCTGTAAAAACCCCTTGTGCTCACCTGGTCATCCTTCCCTTCTACCTAACTGTCAGGAATCATGGATGATTTTTTATAGTCCCCATACTTTTGCCTATTTCAGAATGTCATATAATTGAACTCACACACAGTATGCAGTCTCTTCTTCCACTAAGTAATATGCATTTAAATTTTCTCCATGTCTTTTTATGGCTTAATAGCTCATTTATTTTTGACACTGAATAATATTCCACTCTCTGGATCTACTCAACTACTGAAGGACATCCTGGTTCCTTCACAGTTTTGCAGATATGAATCAAGTTATTGTAAGTGAACACAAGTTTTTGACTCCTTTGGGAAAACACCACTGATCATGATTGCTGGACCGTATGGTGAAACTTCAGTTTTCTCAAAAATAAAAACTTCCAATCTCTCTTTCAATGTGGCTGTGCCATTTTACACTCACCCTAGCAATGAATGAAAGTCTCTGTAACCCCACACCCTTGCCAGCATTTGTGTTGTCAGTGCTCTGAATTTTGCCCATTCTAATACGTGGCAGGAATATGTGGCAGGGCTTTCTGATCATCATTTTAATTTTCATTTCCCTAATGACATATCATATACAGCATACTTTCACGTGCTATTTTAACATCCGTACATGTTCTTTGGCAAGGTATATGTTCTGATTTTTGGCCTCTTTTTAAAGCAGGTTATTTTCCTTCTATTGGGTTTCAACAATTCTTTTGCATGCACATGTGTGCATGCGTGTGTGTATGTGTGTGTGTGTGTGTGTGCGCGTGTGCGTGCATGTGTGTGGGTGTAGGTATGTGAATAGGGTTTGAATGCAGTCTCACAATTGCTATGCAGGCAGTTTACCTCTTGAGTCACACTGCCACCACTTTTTGCTTAGGCATTTTTTGGATAAGGTCTCACATTTTTACCTAGACTTGCCCTCAGAATGTGATCCTTCTATCTATGCCTCCTGCACAGTTGAGTTTACAGATAAGCACCAGCTTATTTGTTGAGATAGGGTCTCACTTTTTCCCCGGGCTGACCTGATCTCCACCCTTTGCACAGCTGACATTACATATACCACTATGCCCATCTTATTGGTTGAGATGGGAGTCTCACTAACTTTTTTGGTTCACAGACCTCAAACCATAATCCTCCCCATTTCTTTCTTTGGAGTATATGGAATTATAGATGTGTGCCACTGTGCCTGGCTAAAGCTTCAGGAATTCTTTGTATATTTTGGACAACAGCTTTTTTTTAATCAGATATTCTTTTCCAAATATTTTCTCCTTGTCTGTGGTTTGTCTTTTTATTCTGTTGACAGTATCTTTCATGGAGGAGAAAATCATCACCTTTGAAGGATGATTTCATAGGATACAAGTATCTTGTCCTTTTCATGCTTCAAGTATTTCATTCTACTCTCTTCTTGTTTCTGAAGAGAAGCCAATGTAATTACCATCTTCATCCCTCTATAGGTGAAGTTGGTTTTCCTCTGGCCTCTTTCCATGTTCATCTTTCCTTTGATTTTCTATAGCTTGAAAACAGTATGTCTAAAATGTAGCCATGGTCATTTGCCTACTCTATGTTCTCTGAGCCTCCAAGAACTATGATTTGATGTCAAAGGCTAATTTTTGGAAACTGTTGATCATTTTCATTTAAAATCTAATAATCCTATTATACATGTCCTTTCTGGGTTATGATTGTGAGAGGGAATATCAAATAGAGCCCAAGTAGATCATCTAAAATCTACATGCATTCCCTTTCTCATTATATAAAAACAGCCCTTTCTCATGTTACTGAAGTACATATCTTATATCTTCCAAGATAGTGACTGATCTTCTTGCCTGCTGGTTACTGGAAACAAATAGTCCAATGTACATGAGAGGGAGGCAGCTGTAACTTACAGCATCACTGCTGTGGGTTGGAAACAGTTCACATTTAGGAATCAGTAACCCTAAATCTATATGCTTCAACATTGTTGAGATAAAAATGTAAAATCCTACAGAGGATTCTTTGGAAGATTGGAAAATGAGGTTGCTCCTATTTCTGAATTTCTAGCTCATACGAAACTAGCACCATCTTCACACTTTGTGAAAACTACCATATGTTCATTAACAAGATTCAACCCAAGACCTCTTTCAATCTTTTCTCTTACAGGTATATAGAAAACTAACAATATCACAATACACCTCCCAGAAATGTGGGGTACTTCTCCTTTCAGAGAAGCCAATTCAGCACATGTACTGTGTTGGGAATAATGGAACCTCCTTCTTGAAGGAATACCACCTCTGAGTTTATGCTTCAGCCCTGCCTCTAGTAAACCATTCAAATGCTCTATAAACCTAGAAAATTAAGTATGGTTCAATATATAATACAATGAGTGAATCCTAAAATCAAGGGCCAGCCAGTTTCCAATACTAATTTGTTGTAATGTGAATTCACTTATCAGATACTATGTTGCATGAGAATCCACACCTAAGGATCAGGCATTGTTTCATTGCCTTAAAGAACCACAAGCCTCTGTAGAGTGTTACTCATTGGGACTCATGAAATAGGAAAACATATCCAGGATAGATGTCTATCTTTGAGTACAAGCTACTGGCCCTTCCAGTTCAGAAGAGATCCAGTGTAGTCTACTGCTTACCAAAAGGGTTATTATTCTCCTCAATGAATAGACTGCATCTACATAGTCTGTGGGACTTTGGTTGGACATTCAAAAGTAGTGTTCTCTAAGTCAGTCACAGTAAATGAGAAACCATACCATTATCTCTGCAGCAGTCTCCTTCATTCTTACTACCACATTTCTAGGTCTGGGTGGATTTACTTATTTATTCAGTACCCTTTCTGTGATGAATGATTTCTGGAAGATGTTTATATGTGATACAAAAATCTCCATACTTGGGCCAGTCTACTACATGCTCACTCATATGACTTTACCCAAGACCTCCTCATCTTTAAATGTTCAATCCTTTTCCTTCCAGGTTCCTAGGCAGTTAACTATTTCATAAGGCACTTCTCAGGAGTCTGAGATATCCCTTCCTTGGGCTAGTTTTCCTTTCATAATAGTAAGTGACCAAGTGTATTGATTTTAATCTTAGCCCATTGGGAAGATTTTCTCTCTCTGCTGTCTCTCAAGGCAATTTTCAAATGTACCTATAATGAAGCCACTATTCAATTTTGTCTTGCATCAATTTAGCTTTCATTGACACATCCCTAAAACAAATTGAGGCATTTTGTCTTCTTTCACCAAGATCTTATGGGACCCATCTAAAACCTCATTATTTTATCTCCACCCTTCCAGAAAACAAAATCAACCAGGTATTCAGCATCTTTTGCTTTCTCTTTCGAATGAGCATGATCTTCTGGACTATAACAGAGTGTAAAATAGCTAACATAGAGCTGGGGTAGAACTGTAGATAAATATTAGTGCTCTTTAAATATGAATACATTTCTGAATCTCTTTTTTGATTAGAATAGGAAAGCATGTATTCTCCATATTAATGACTGCATACCAAATTCTGGAAACCTGATAATCATCTCTAATAAGGATATTGTCCGAAAAGAATCCTACACTTGAGCCACTACTTGCTTACTTTGTGGTAGCTTACATTCATCCTCAAACATCAATCTGGTACTGAAGGAGCCAGAATTTTGAATTAAATGGAGATATCCTTTAGGAAAAGGTGGCATTAATGCCACCATTCTCTGAGATTCGGTAGTAGGGTATTTCTTCAGTTATCATTTGTACATTTTTGTTTTCAGTCGTTTCATGTGTATAGATTTCATTAGGTATGATTTTTATTTTTTTGCTATTTTGATTGCAGTTGGTGGGCATTTGTAGAAACTTTCACTTGACCATCCTTAATTTGAAAGTTCTTACCCCAAAAGCAAAGTTCCAGTGTGGACATTATTCCAACTTCCAACACTGTTATTCCAAATTTACTCTTGGGAACCAGGGAAAATAGCAACCAGGAGGGTTTAGGAACCTAGTTGAGTCATATCAAGATGAATTTGAGTCAGGATTCCATTCATTCCTTAGTTCCTTTTAGGCCTTACTCTAACAGGGAACCCACAAAGAGGTTTTGAGTTTCCAGAATTCAGCGTCAACTCTAGTTCTGTATCTAATTGTCTTTACTATATCTGGATGGCCTTATTTCCTAGTATTCTGTCACCTGAGTCACCACTTCAACCTCTTCACTGAGGTTGATACCCACTCTATGAGCCATCTCTAAAGATCAGCTCTACTTTGTCATTTCCTACACCTATGGCAAAGTAGCCACAGGCCTCTTTGGAGAACATATGGGGGAATTATCATGATATACTTCTTTAATGCTGTAGGGTTATTCCCTTTATTATTGGGTCCAGATCTGAAAATGATTCAAGTCCAGGAACTAAAAGGATTATGACTTTTTACTGGGGTGACTTCCTTCAAACCCATAACCCTCCATTTATTCCTTCTTCTGATTATAGATGATAGTAACACTATCATCAACTCCTATTTTTCCTCTAGGAAGTCCAGAGTCATCTGTCAACTGTCTCTAAAGATCAGATCGACTTAGTTGCCATTCAACCTTGCTCTGCTGCAATAATTGCTGCTCCCTGGCTCCCTGGTCCCTGGCTCCCCGACTCTGTGTTTTTGCTTCTATTACTTTTGTGGCCCCTTGTTCCTGGCTCAACACTAAGACAGCTTAATTTGGCTCCCCTTATTTTCATAAAAATAATTCCTAAATTTTTACTGAGAACAGCTTTTATGCTGTATACCTTCTGCTTAGTTTCCCTTCCAGGTAGTTAGAGCATTTTTGATCAATGAGATTTAGACAAAAGTACTGTGTTATACTTCAAGGTGGTTTTGCAGAGGGGTTATGCACTCATGAACTTGTGTCCTCCCCACCTTTTTCTCTTGTATATTGGGTAAACCAAAAGAAGACAAGTGAACAAAATAGAAAAAAAAAAGTCTACTTCTAAGACGGTTACTTGCTTTTGGCAGGCAGAGATACATAATTAAAACATCATTTTATATGTATTATAAAATACATCTTCTGTATCCTCACAACATATAAATGTATGTCTTCATTATGTTATCTATAAAATTTTATATCTTTATAGTATTTAATACAAAATGTCTACTAAGAGTGTCAGTCCTGAAGCTACCCAAACTATCCCACAAAAAGAAGTAAACTTCTGTCTTGTTTAAGCACTTTATCTGTTGGGTATTTTTAGAGTAGTTAAAATTATATTCTTACTAACACTCATCTCTGTCATTTTATTATAAATCTATTTTTATGTAGACTCAGAATCTGAGGAAGGTAATTACTGGTACAGAGAAAGCAGAAATCTGGAATAGTCTGGAGTGCAAACATCACAGAGTTAGTGGCATCAGACATATGTGCTCCCCCAGTAAATCTCAAAAAGCTACTGTGACAAAATTCAGAGTTACCACATCTCCAGAGCACAATCCATCCATTCAGGACACTGCTTCTCATTTTCTGAACCTCTCCACTTCAAATTATCTGTGCCTATTCCACCTCAAAATACCCACTGTATTTTGTTATAGCTAGATCTGCCATTACCATGAACTACTCCAAATTCAAAACCATCCCCCCTGTATTCCTAGCTTTTTACCTCTATCAACTCATCTCCAAAACTATTTCAACATCATTAGGGACAGCTAGTATTTTCATCCCATTATTTTCTGTGTTCTCTTTAGTTTTCTCATGTGTGGATATTCCTCCTTAGACCTAACAATAGATGTTATAAATAATTCATTCATCATTCCTTTGTTCAAGATTGAGTGCAGTTAATATATCAGGAATTTCTCTGAGTATTAAGGATGGAGAAATAAAAAAACATAGAAAATATATCTGCTTCTCTGATATTTAATTACTCTTGTGACAGAAATACATAAATAAGCAGTAAAAATGTATTAAAACTTCATATCTTAATCCATTCATCAGTAGTGGGGCATCTTGGCTGTTTCCATAACTTGGCTATTGTGAATAGTGCTGCAATAAACATGGGTGTGCAGGTGCTTCTGGAGTAACCTGTGTCACATTCTTTTGGGTATATCCCCAAGAGTGGTATTGCTGGATCATATGGTAGATCTATGTTTAGATTTTTAAGAAGCCTCCAAATTTTTTTTCCAGAGTGGTTATACTAGTTGCATTCCCACAAGCAGTGTAAAAGTGTTCCTTTTTCCCCACATCCTCACCAACACCTGTTGTTACTGGTGTTGCTAATGATGGCTATTCTAACAGGGGTGAGGTGGAATCTTAATGTGGTTTTAATTTGCATTTCCTTTATTGCTAGAGATGGTGAGCATTTTTTCATATGTTTTTTGGCCATTTGAATTTCTTCTTTTGAGAAAGTTCTGTTTAGTTCACGTGTCCATTTCTTTATTGGTTCATTAATTTTGGGAGAATTTAGTTTTTTGAGTTCCCTATATATTCCGGTTATCAGTCCTTTGTCTGAAGTATAGCTGGCAAATATTTTCTCCCACTCTATGGGTGGTCTGTTCAGTTTAGAGACCATTTCTTTTGTTGAGCAGAAGCTTTTTAGTTTTATGAAGTCTCATTTGTCTATGCTACCTCTTAGTTGCTGAGCTGCTGGGGTTCCATTGAGAAAGTCCTTGCCTATACCTATTAGTTCCAAAGTATTTCCTACACAATGGAATTTTATGCAGCCATGAAGAAGAATGAAATATTATCATTTGCAAGTAAATGGATGGAACTGGAGAACATAATTCTGAGTGAGGTTAGCCTGGCCCAGAAGACCAAGAATTGTATGTTCTCCCTCATATGCGGACATTAGATCAAGGCCAAACACAACAAGGGGATTGGACTTTGATCACAGGATAAAGCAAGAGCACACTTAGGAGGTATGAAGATAGGTAAGACACCCAAAAAGCTAGATATCTTTTGTTGCCCTCAATGCAGACAAACTAATGCAGATACTTTAAAGCGACAGAGGCCAATAGGAGAAGGGAACCAGGAACTAGAGAAAAGGTTAATTTGAGAAGAATTAATTTAGAAGGTAACACGCATGCACAGGAAAGCAATGCAAGTCAACTCCCTGTATAGCTATCCTTATCTCAACTAGCAAAAACCCTTGGTCATTCTTTATTATTGCTTACACTCTCTCTTCAACAAAATTAGAGACAAGGGCAAAATAGTTTCTGCCTCCTAGCAAGGGGTTAGGGGGAAGAGGGAGGGGGCGAGGGTGTAAGGGAGGGAGCAGGGAGGAAGGGGGAGAAATGACCCAAACATTGTATGCACATATCAGTAAAAGAAATAAAAAAAAATAAAACTTCATATCTTCACAATACATAAATACATATTTTTATCATCTTTTATCTATTAAATATTATACTTGATGACATAAAATAAAAGCATATCAATGTAAAAGTTTTAATTATAATAATGTACCAAATTTCAGGTTTAGAAATATAGCATATGAACCAAAGCTTGTATTAAATTTTAAGCTTTGAGTCTAAAAACTAACTGAATAACTTCTTCCATGTAACTTTTGGAGTCACTGAAATTTACATGGTTAATTATTACACAGTTTCATAGGTGACCATCATATTTAATGTATACAAGTGTCCACCATATGAGTAGGGACTAACATTCACATTAATTGCTAAAAATTTGATATTGAATATCAAACATAAATAAGCATTCTATATTTAAGTGAAGAGAAATTCGCTTCAATGGCTTGTTGCTGCTTTCAGACTGTTGTAATGTGTCTATTATTAAAGAAGAAAAATACTGTAATAATTAAATACAAATGTGAAAGCTATTATTAGCTTTAGTAACAAAAGCAAATATTAAAACTTTAATTAAATAAACAGGTCAATATATTTATAGTTATTAAATTGGAAGGATTGCATGAATTATAAACTTTAAAAAGAATGTGCTGTCCAGTTTCATCGAACAATATATTAAGATTAAATAGCAGAATGAATAATTATTCTAATATTAATAATATTCCTAAAGTTAAAAATTAATACTTGAGAATAGAATTTAGTTTTTCATTTTTTGCTATACATCTTGCAAGAACAAATCTTACTTGGAAAGGTGAAGCAGCTGATCAATGTGCTCATAATTTCATGAGAGTCTCAAAAATATCATTTAGCAACATGCATGACACCATTTTCAGACTACACTTTAGGCAAAAATAAGAATAAGAGAAAAATATGATATGAAAAACACATTTTTTTCTCTCTAGCTCAATTAAAAAATAAGATATTAGGAAAATGACTTAGAAAGAAAATTCCTTAAATTTTTAAGAAAATTCTTGTTTAAATGATTGGAACAAACTGACAGGCATTTTATTGTATTTGCAAAAAAAGAATTTGGGTAATTTATAAGACCTGTTAGTCCTAAATTCCATTTCATTTAGAAAATAAACTACCAAAATTAAATATATATACATATATATATATATATTTTACTGTTTGAAAGCATATGGGTTCATAATGAGTTCAGCCTTGTTTCTTTTTCTACCAGCTAATTAAGAGACTTCCATGTTTCACATGGATATCAACATGGTGATTCTGATAGAAAAAATATTCACAGAGTCAAAAATAGCACCCTTCAGTGGAGTATTTATAAAGTTATTATAGCTCTGTATATAAGCGAACTACTGGCTAACCATGCTTATCATTCTTTTTCAGCCAAAGACAAACTCCTGACCTACAAGAGATTTTCTTATTTACTTGTTATGCTATTATATAATATGTTTTAACACGATGCAATGCAGCAATTATAGACTTAAAAACAGATTCTGGAACAAAAGACTGTTTTGTGCTATTCTTTGTGTATAACAATAGTAAAATGGATGGACTTGTGTTTACAGAGAAAACATTGTTCACTGAATACTATAAGTAAACTTGATAAATTTTAACATTGTATGTATTTCTTACCTGGGAATTTACACACCTTATCCCAGAGCAGGTGTTAAAATTAGTGCCTGTGCAATGGAAGCTGAGACATCACTAGTAAATAAGAGATAATATAGCTATCTTTAAGCCAATTGTTACTCCATTTCCATGTTTCCAGTTCCATATTTTCTTGTTATTATGCAAACAAAATAACATATATCTACATTGTATAGAACACAAATATCAGAAATTAAAAACTGCAGCAATAAAATAAAATTTCTTTCTGAAAATAGTATTTTTTATCTACTAGTATAAATGGTCTATTGGGATTGTTTCCAGGAAACTATACCACAACCATTGACAAAATCTGAGGTTGGAGGTAATAATGAGATGTCTTAGTTGTGTACTCACACAGTTAAATGAAAATTTGAACCATTACTGGAAACATCTCCCTATCATGAGTATTTTATGTGAGCAGAGCTAGAAAAAAACTCTGAATTTTTGAAAGTAAACATCTATTTAGCATCACAGACGCAATATAGTTACTGTCTGAATAATCTAGAAGCTGAAAATTCCTAGTAGATAATGGAACAGTTCTGTAAGCTTTGCAAAACTAATGTCTACATTTCTAATAACAAAATTTAAAACTCATTAAAAATAAAAATATTTAGCTATAATTCACATTCATTATTCTATTATACTGACACTTGACTTGGGCCAATCACTGCTTTAAACGTCAGACCATTTATTCAAAATGTGCTTTCTGCACACCATACTACACACAAGGTAAGCAAAGTAAAACAAGTCAATAATAGAGGCTGAGAAGAGCCTGGGGATGAGGCAGTGGTACTCAGAGTGGGCCTCACCATGCATCAAGCCATGCAGACATCTCAGGATATCACACAGGAAAAAGACTAGCTGGTGTATTCCAGGAATAGCCACAGGCCAGTGTGACAGAAGAGGGACCAAGGTGAAAAGTGGTAGGGAATTAGGTCATAGAGAAAGGTGCCAAAAACATAAGCCCTGTTGGCTTTGAGCAATGATATGAACTAATTAGTAATGTGAAAGGACCACACATCACATCAAGCTGGTATTAGAGTATAGCATGTAGGGAAAATTAGGAGCAGAGAAAGCAAATACAGGCAGGAGATGATGATGGCTAGGGCCAGAAGTAGGCAAGAAATGACATGACATAGGTCCAAGATATGATATATTCTGAGGGAAGAGGTAACAGCATTTACAAATGGAAAGTCTGTGAGGTGTGAAAAAAGATAGCTTTTAATGATGACCCCAAGATTTTATGCTGTGTGAGAAGTGGGGAGTCACTTATTGAGATTAGGACAAATGTGACAGGGAGAAGGTTTTGAAGGGAGGATAAACTAGACTTTGGTTTAGGAACTTGTATTTTTGAGACACACAGTAGACACCTCTCATGACCTGCTTGAGCTCATCCTATGAACCTAATTGGGAGTGACAGGAGACTAAGAAAGGACAAAAGACAGAAGACAAACATGCAGAAAGCTGGTGTCAGGTGGGCTGGGTGCTCTGATGGAGACACACAACAGCCTTGTTACTTCTTTTCTCTTCTTTTCTCTTTCCTTACTTCTATTCTCTTCTTTCCTATTTCCTTACTTCTATTCTTTTCTTTAAAGTCTCGGTCCTTAGACTTGCAGATACCCAATAGCAGCCACCTCGTCCACCTCCAGCAAGTTTCTTATATACAGTGGCAAACAAGGAGGTGGAGCAGCAGTTCTGGGGGTTTGGGGGGTGTGTGACAGGAGGAACCTGTGATCGCTACTCTCTGAACGTAAACATCTTAGGAAAAGCAGCTGTGCTGCATTTTGCCCTCGTCCCCTGCTGCGGCTGGGGCTGTGCCAACTCAGCCTGAAGATTATTTGACATAGCTGTGCTAATCCACTCCCCAGATACCCACATGCATGTGAAATTTATGACTAAGCTGGGAGGCTGGGGAAAGAATTTGGAAGATGTCAGGGTATGGGTATATTTCAGGCATTGAGGCTGGAAAAGATTTTCAGGACAGAAGAAAAATATTTCACCCTAGTGAATCACACTGACAGCACAGCATTGAGATCATCTTTCATCTGAACACAATAACAAATTCTCAGGCTCCAATCTCTCAGAAGGAACTTTAGAATTATCATCAATTAATGAGAAAACTCCAAAAATATTTGTTTATAATTACTCTCCTGATTGCCTTACCTGTAATTCTCTCCTTAATCCACTTTATTAAAACTTCTAATTCTCACACTCCACACTCACATTCACAATTCCTCTTGCCAGCAACACCCACCAATTTCCTCTAGTTATACCACAGAACAACAGTGCATTCGTTACTACATCCCTCAGCAGTATTTCGGGCAAGGATTTACTACTTTCTGACTCAGTTACTCGCCACTACTTTTACAAATTATTGTTCTTCTTGAAATGTGGGATACCCAACAAACTACTTTGTAAGGAGACAAGTACAATACTATACAGTAAGTGTTATCTTTCAGATGTGCAGGAATTCCAGAGAAAGGAACACAAATGAAGTTGTTTTTTATTGTTAGATTGATTTATTTTTTCTGGGCCTTGAATAATGAATATATTAATACTTAAAATTGAACACAAGGTAATTACTCCAGAAACTTTGTGTATACACATATCAGCTATCCACTGTGAGAGTTTATCTTGTGGCTAAAAATCTATATTAAAGAAAGGATATTGTTTTCTATTCTATTCACTACAATGATGGAAAACCCTGGTAATGAAACAAAATGATTTCCTGTGCTTATATTAGGGAAGTAAGTGTAAGGATTCCAGGCTTGACATTACAACTGTCAACTGTTTAATGTAGAAAGGAGAGAAAAAACATACTTTGTGTCAAAACAGAGTTCAGCAAAACTGCAGGGTCTACCTCCTATCCATCTGTCTTTCCCTATAGCATAAAAGTTGTTCAATAAATGATAGCAAATAAAAATATGACACTTAACCCTGGAAAGACACTTAAAAAGTAAAGAATTATCATTATGCCCTTTCACCTAACAAGAAAATTGAAGCTTAAGTAAATTTCTCAAGGTCAAACATAAGTAAATTTTTTAAGGTCACAAAATTAGTAAATAAATCTCTTTTTAACACCTGCTACACTTTAGTTTTCACTTGTCCTTCAGCTATATATATATATATATATATATATAATACCAATATTTTAGAATACTATCATCAAAAACAAAAACTTAACTTTCTCAGATTAAAAATTAAGGCTCTTGGTCTGAAGACAAATAAAAAAATAATCCCTTAGAGAATGTTATCCTGAGAGATAGATTTTTAGGATCAAATAATTGGAAGCTGACTACCACTAATGCACTTTAATGCACAAAATAATTTTTATTAAAATATTCATATTTTGAAAAAAAACAGTATTTTAGAAAACAAAGTAAGGTCAAAATTTAAATCTCCTAGAAATACTAGGTTTACAAGCTAAGCAAACAAAGCAATTCTTTTCATAAATATCAAAACGCTTAACAGCTATCCCAAATCCTTAATTTTGAATTTGCTACTCTATTCATTGCATTTTCAAAGTTCCCTTTGAAATCCTGTTAGTGTGGAAAGTTGATTATTTTGAATTAAAGAAATGAAAGCCAATACAGCCATTAGTATTTGACATTTAGAGATTTTCAGCCATCTGAGTTCTCTGTGTAAATATTTATGCAGAAAGCTCCCTCCTGGCTTCTATGACATGTACTTTTATTTGCCAAATCTCAGCTCTGGTTCTGAATTTCCATCTTGTGGACAAATCCTCAGGCTCTGCTTAAGTTAAGGGAGTCTTTTGAGTGAGTGTATAAAATGTTTTTGCATTATTGCATCCACATATCTTTTTTTCCCTTCATTGTTGTTCTGGGTCAGGATACATAGTGGCATTTACACAGGTTCTTACAATGTATCAACTATATCATACATGAATTGACCTCTAGGGTTCTCTTTTATATCTTTATGAAGTTCTTTCAGGTTATGATGCACTTTGGCTCATTCTTTCATTTCAGATGACAAAAACATAAGGGACAAACACCCAAGTGGTCAAAACATTCAAAGGATTCTTGTGTAAGATGTTATCTTTTGTCAAGATCTGTGGAAACAAAAGAGATTTTTAGATAAATGAATTAAACTAGTTTTTAAAAAAATCCTTTAGGGAATATAAGGGTATATGAGGAATATAAAAAACTTTCACAAATTTCAAAATGCATAAGATAAATGAGGAAAAGGCTAAGTTTTCTTTATACAAAGTAGTTTTACACTTCACCCAAATATTTTGCATTTCCCCAATCCAGGATGTCAGTGATCTTCTCGAATTTCCTTTTCTTTTACTACTGATTTATGCCATTCTTTTTTTAAAATTTTTATTTTGTTCATATCTGCATACAATGTTTAAGTCATTTCTCCCCCCTTACCCCCACCCTGCTCCCTCCCTTAACCCGCCTTACCCCTTGCTACCAGGCAGAAACTATTCTGACCTTATCTCTAATTTTGTTGAAGAGAGAGTATAAGCAATAATAGGAAGGACCAAGGGTTTTTTCTAGTTGAGATAAGGACAGCTATACAGGGAGTTGACATGGATTGATTTCCTATACATGTGTGTTAGCTTCTAAGTTAATTCTTCTCAAACTAACCTTTTATCTAGTTCCTGATCCCCTTCTCCTATTGGCCTCAGTTGCTTTAAAGTATCTGCTTTAGTTTCTCTGCATTGAGGGCAACAAAAGATATATAGTTTTTTGGGTGTCTTACCTATCCTCATACCTCCCTTGTGTGCTCTCACTTTATCATGTGATCAAAGTCCAAACCCTGTTGTGTTTGCCCTTGATCTAATGTCCGCATATGAGGGAGAACATACGATTTTTGGTTTTTGAGCCAGGCTAACTTCACTCAGAATGATGTTCTCCAATTCCATCCATTTACCTGCAAATGGTAACATTTCATTCTTCTTCATGGCTGCATAAAATTCCATTGTGTATAAATACCACATTTTCTTAATCCATTTGTCAGTTGAGTTATGCCATTCTAAAAGGTTATAATTACACTCCTATTTTTCACACCAGTCTATACGTAGTATTTTCTTTCCCAGGTACTTTAGCCCTGTATCTCTTAATAGGTTCTGTGTAACCCCAGTAAAAGGATGGTAACTCCTCTTTCTTTATAAACCTGTACATTTTACACAATGAATGAAAAAACAAAATACATATCAAAAAGTTTAGTTAAATAGAGAAGTGAAAATATTGAGATACAGAGCATGGTTTTAACATGCAACATTTTTGCCCATTTACCTGAGTCTTGGAAGCTGATTTAGGAGATGTGATCAGCTTTGTCAGTTACATGGGTCAATAATATCACAAAGCCAGGTCTGTCTCTCCATCTCACTACCTTAGTGCCAAGCTTGAACTCATTTTACTCACATGACTGAAAAGGCCCAGGATGGTCTCTATGTGCCCAATATGGCTGCAAGAATACTATCCATTCCACAGGCTCTTGTAGACCTCCTTTCTGCTTACTAATCAACAGAGGCAAATGAGCTCCTTTCCCTTGAATCCAGGTGCTTTTTTGTCTTGCTAATGAGTGGTAAAATGCTCTAACTCTGCAATTTCCTGCACTGCTATATCATAACAATTCAGCTTCTATCCTTTTTTTTTTAAATTACATTTATATTTTCAGTGTAGGGTTTTTTTTTTTATTGTGCTGGGTGAGAGTACATTGTGGCATTTACAAAAGTTCTTATAGTACATCAAATATATTATACTTGAATTTGCCCCCTCTGTCACTCTCCTTTATCCTCCACTCCTCCCATTCCTGGAACAGTTTCAACAGTTGTCATTTTTTCATTTACATACATGTATACACAGTACTGTCCTGCCCTTTGTTTTCTAGTTGCCATGAGGTGAACATTAAGAACTTTTCCTTAAGAAAGAAAAAATAAGAACTCTTTCTAATACTAGTGTCCCAAACCAATAAAAGATTCTAAAGTAAGAAATTCCTCTGTGCTGAAGATCAAATTGAGGATGCCAATGGAAGATCCTTTGTTAATCCTCAGAAAGATTTAAGGTAGACCACAGTAGATCTCATCCAGACAAAAATACTTCTAAGAATATTAAGAATCTTTAGAATATCAGAGAGAGAACTACCTCAAAAAATTGTGTGGATTTTATATAATGGTATGCAGTATAATATGATGCATAGGAAACATAAAAAATATTTGAAGACACTGTAATAATATGGACTAAAATAGACAGAGGCAGTGAAAAATGAAAAGTTGTCCCAGTTGTTACTGCCAATAACTGGTCTCTACTCTCTGCTCTCTGGTAGATGCTACCATAAAGCAGTTTTGTTTTTCATTGCGCTATTTGTGCCTTCCTAAATGCAAGTCCAAATTATCACATTGCTGGCATTTCCTATATCTTGATTCTCATTACAAATAATAAGATTTTGCTGATGGTGTCGGTCATCTTTGTTGCATTTTGAAGCCCTGTCAGAAATGAATAAAACAAAGCAGAACATCCAAGAATATTATAGATGTTCTTGCACTGCAAGTTGCAGAGGGTGAGCCACTAAAATTTTTTAAATCTAATACTCTGGGTTTTCTTTTTGCATCTCCACTAACAATGGCAACCCATGCCACTGTCTTAAAAAGAAAATATCATGACAATAAAAAACATCAACAGAATCTTACATATGCTTCTTTCTGTGCCCTGGTTGTGAAGTCACATAATGAAAATATGTACATATTTCCAGAAAAGAGTAAAAAATAAAAGAACCCTTTTTCAAACCAAAAAAAATGTACTTTTTATATAATCTTTAGATGTTTTACTCTAATTATAGGAGCTATAAAACCACAAGTTTCTAAGTTTCTCACATGAAACAGATCTTAGTAAAAACTTAACTTTCAAAACAAGTAAAGCAATTAAAACTTTCAGAATATGCAGTGACTCATACACTAATGCCTCATCCCACTATAAATCTTATGTTTGACAGCTTAATGATAATAAAATCAACTTCCCCAATTTGTTTTCAATTTTCCTGTGTATTCCAAAACAACTCTAATGAGATATATGAAAGATATAGAGATAACATGTGTCAAAACTGAGAAAAATCATGTTGTATAGTTCTGCCAATTATCAAATCTCTAGCTGCTATCTTTGTCATCCCTTTTTACTATCATTACCACTTTAAAGTTGCTTAGACACATTGTATTTTAATGAAAAATAGAATCATAGGATTCATTTTGAACAGAGGAATACATTACTTGGGGTACTGAAGCAGGTATATGTAGCCAGAGCAAAAAAAAACATTGACTGATTTAAGAATAGAAAAAAATTTTTAAGAAAAGGAGAAATAGAATAAAATCGCATAGATTTTTGTAAACAACTACATTCCTGTACTTTAATTCATACCTGCACCCTATTCTACAGTACAATTACCCACAGCCAGTAGCACACCATGGAGAAGGATGCTTCATAAATTTCTTTCTAATGCCAGAAAATGTTGGAAATGTTTAAGTAAATATTCATTGTGATTGGGCAGAAATACTGTGGGCTGTTGATACAGTCAGGAGAAGAAGTGCTGACTGGAGTAGGACAGGGAAAATTAAGACAGGATGGGAACTGGGTGAGCATCTTCAAACATATTCTCTGACTTTGCAAGATTCTATGTCTAGGACTAAATGCATATAATTCAAAGAAACTTTTCAAGCAAATACAGGGTGAACAGAGAAAGCAGTAAGCTCTCGCATCACAATATGCCTTCAAATATCTCCACGTGACATCTCTCTGAATATGGCACATAAGACCTTGGGGTTGAAATCTGTATGCTAAAATATCGGTCCTGCCATTTGCCAGAGTTTTGAGTTTTGACCTGAAGGATTTCATTTTCTCATCTATTATTCAGGAATTGTATTTGCCTAAAGAATTGATTCAATGAAATCACACTCAAAATAGTTTAAAGTACTACCACAGAATAATCACTGTAATGGTGGAAGTGTGTGGGTATGGAGTTCATGAACTCAGTTACAAAATCAATATTGTAAATATTTTCAATATTACATTGAAAATGACAAATGTTTTCATTTGCTCTGTGATGGTACAAAATTTGGTATTTCACTGTTTCTGCTATGGCTGAGAAATACTTTTGGCCTAACCTCCATGCAGATGGCAACTATAAACTCTGGAAATATTATTTTAAAACAACTAAGAACTCTGGAGTATAAAAATAAGCAGCATATACAGGAGAGTAATCAACACTTTGAAAAAGGGAATGGCACTGAATGAATTTCCTATTTTATGACTTATACCTGAGGCAGGCTCCAGGCTCCAACATGAGCTAGAACTCTAACAGAAAACCCAAAGGCAAGTTTAAGGCAAACACAGCCACTAGAAAGTAAAGGAGAAAGATCAGAAACAGGAAACTTGAGGCCTGTGAACCAATTCTTACCAAAACTCTGGCTACTCCTTAATCAGATATAAGCATCCCAGGTAATGCCAGTGAAATAGACAACAATAAAGTCTAAACTGTTTCCCAACAAGGGGAAGGTGAATTTTATATTTTGAGTTCACATAATTCAAGGGCCTACAAATATGAGAAATCAAAAAAAAAAATGCTTCAGAGGAGTTAGACAGAATCCAGAGTCCCTAAAACTAATCTCATCCAGAAGTATTAAATAGAATGAAAGTCTCTATAATATCCAGGAAACAATCCAAAATTTATCAACAAATAAAGATCCATTTTTAAGAAAAAAAAAACATAGAGACCAGCACTATACCTAAAAAGTGAAAATTAAAACATATAGTCATTTATAAAAATGACTATAACTATGATCAAGAAAGGAAATTATAGTTATAGTGTATTAGAAGATATACTAAAGAAATAGAAACCCGAAAAGTAACCTAATGAAAATTCTAAGAATAAAAAGTACAATATCTGTAATAAAAATTTTACCAGTTTGGCTTAACAAAAAAATGGAGATTATACAACAAAATAACTGATAATGTGAACGTTAATTAAGGAAACTTCTCCAGTCTAAAGAATTAAGAAAAACAATGTTAAAAATAAAATGAGTAATGTCTCAGTGCTCAGTGACCTGAGGGACAATAGTAAAATGTTTTGGGGGGGTGGGTGTGAGTGTGTGTGTGTGTGTGTGTGTGTGTGTGTGTAGAAAGGAAACAAAGGAAAAAGTGGAAGGGCACAAAAATGTATTAGAAAAACAATGGTTAAAAACTCCCCAAATTAGATGAAAGATTTGAATTTCAGTTTAAAAATTTCAGTGAAACCACAGCAGTAAAAACACAAAGAATACCACAGTGAGACAGATCATAGTCAAGTTTCATAAGACTGATGACAAAAAGAAAATCCCAAAAGTAGTAAGAATAGAGTTGGATAATAACATGAAAGACCATGCAATGCATACTTGTTGGGCAACAATTCCCAAATATGTCTGTACATCAGGATTACCTGGTACTAATTGTTACAATTATAAACTTTTAGAAACCAGCTCAGAAAATTATAATTTAAGGAGGCTACTATTGGGTTCAATTTCTATAGTGTTTTAACTTTTTCCTTGGTTTATTCTCTGCAGACTTTCTAAGAGTCATTTTTGGAATCCGCTTCCAGAGGATACATGGAACTTTTTCATCAGATTTTTAAGTTTGGCAACAGTATCACCAAGTGGTCAATTGGTCAGATTAAAAACTGGGATCCACCTTGAGTGCTCTAATTATCATTCATATTCCACACTGGCAAGCCATATTAGCTCCATTTGGATAGTACATCCCAGACCCAATCTTATCTCTGTAACTCCATCAGTCGTTCCAGTCCCAGCCTTTGTGTCAATTGGACTGCTTTTATTGTTGAAGAATGACTACTTTTATAATCTAATAAGTGGTCCATGCTGCTCATTCCCCTCTATATCCTGTTCACCAGAAAGAAATCAGTGCTGACTCTGACTACCTCACCTAAAATGAACTTCCATCACTTTCCGCTTACTGCTCTTGGTTTTCACAAGTTGTTACTATACAATAACTAAAAACGTCTTGCCCATCTATTCAACTCTCAAGTCCATTTCTTTTGGTTTATTTATTACTCAAGACTTGACATTCAGGTCATTGCCTCACACATACTAAACTGATCCACAAATAACTATTGAATGAATAAATATACAAATTAAAGGAAAAGGATTAAAACCTGAAGGACATCAATAAATACATCGTTTCAAATTATACTTGCATGTGCCCTTATTTTTATTCATGTCAGAAAGGACCCAAACTATAATTAAAATTCTCAAAAATTCCAGTAACTAGTAGAATAAAAACAAGAAGTGTCAATTATAGGTTCAAGGCTCTTCCTGAAACACATTTTCTCAGAAACATTGCATTTAGCATGTATATATGTTTCCTATCAGCTACTTCCTTGGTAATAGCTGTTTAGAAATTAGCTTTAATATTCCTGTTGCTTCACTGATATTAGTAATGTGATTTGGGCCATTAGCAAAATCATAATTGTGGTAGTATTTATTTGTTCATTCAACTACTCTTTATTAAATGCCTTTTCTGCACTAGGTATTATGTGAAACAATGGAAATACAATGTTAATCAAATAAGACTTAGTTTCATATTTCTCACAGTTTCTGCTCTCACATAAGGACACATAATACCAAAGACAACACTGCTGAAAACTGTTTGTTTTATGATAGGTAGTGAAGCAGATATAAATTAGGATCCAGGCTAGTACAGGAGATCAAAGAAGGCATTTCTAACAATGAGATATATGAAATGAGATTGTAGAATCAGTAAAATTGAGCTGGGAGAAGTGGTAGGGGAAGCAAGAGAGAAAACACGGTGGTAAATTCTGGGCAATGGAGAAAATATTTCAGCAGGATCAGAGACAAGGTCTGAATAAACCAAAAGATAGGGAAAATGGAAGCAAGAGTCTGTAAAATGAACCAAGACCAAACCATTTGGGTCATATAAATCATGCTAAAGCGTACTTTGTGCTAAGTGAGAGCATTGAGTAATTTTATTCAAAAGGAAGTCATACTCTACATTTTCAAAAGATTATTTCTGTTCATTAATTTCTTCATATTCAATTTAGGTAATGTGGTTCCTTATAGCTTTCAAATTCTATGAGACATAAATTAGGAGTCCTAGCAGATTTGTTCAGCAATTTATATAGGTAATTGTGATTCCACAGGGCTATGGGCTTGGCTGACAAAATTTATTATTCAAGATTCTGAAGAATGCATAGAAAAAATGATCTTATTTTTGTTGCCCTAGGGCAAAAGTGAGGGGTAGCAAAAGAGTGGACTAATCCAAACAAACAAAAAACTTTTCTTCATTTTATCCTATCTTATACTCATAGTTTAGTTTTGCATACAGAACACACATATTCTTTCTGCCAAAAAACAAGAGGATATGGTCCAGAGTTCTTTGCACCAGTGAGTTTACAAAGACAGCAGTAATAATGTTAACAATACTGAAGCACTATATGCCAGTCATTTGAAGTGTTTTTTCTTTTTTTAATGGAGTATCTGCCTTAAGCTTACCACAACAGTTTAAGTTGTAAGCCAGTATCATCCCCATTTTAAAGATAGAAAATTCAGACACAGAAAGTTATTTCTGTTGCCTAAGTTCACACAGGTATTATGAGGTTGAAGCAATCTATCCCATGTTCTAGCACACACAGTAACAATGGTTGTATTTACTCATATGCATATGGCTGTACTGTTTATGTCACTATGTTTTGTGTGGTGAAGCAGACAGGAGTGTAAAGGTACCCAAACATGGGGTTCACCTGGCTTTAGATGAACAAAAAGAAGCCACTGTACTCATCACAGCAATGCCCTGTTCCCACCTCTGCAGCAGTTGTTTATTATGAAAAGAAAGCACATTTGATGGCCAACTGGTATTTTATATTCCAGTAAAAAGATGACTTACAAACAATAAAGGATACACTCTCTTTTATATAAAATTCACAATTTTATCCACTAGAATCATTTTATCATTATCTGGCGGGAAATCCTGATTCTTCCTCCAGGTGCCGAAGCAATTTTTATCATATCAGGTTTTCCTGTAGGTGATGGGGTTGCATTCTAGTAGAAAGATTGTGGTGAAGAAAAGAAATGCTCATTAAGAGAGAGTTCTATTCACATTCTTCACACATATGCTTCCTGTCCACACACCAAGAATTCCTAAAGGAGGAACAAAGATACCTTGACTGCTTTATCTCTCTTTGCCCCCATGCATTCCTTCCTCTATAAAGAAACAGAAAGCAGTGAGAACAGTGAAGATTTCCTGTGTGGTTGCAGAATTGTCCATTTACTTAGCTTGGCAGTCTTGAGTATTGGAAAGTGCTTCTTCTTCACTTCAAATGATCCCTTACCCAGTCATTCAAGTGCTCAACTACGACTGTAACATTCATGTCACCTCTACACTGCTTTTCTTCCCAGAGAAGAATGAATTGCCTGACTGTGTGTTTGAATGCAAAATTATATGTCTCAATAATTATAATCTGTGAAATGTAATAACACTCAAAATTAATGATAAAATATTGATAATTAGGAATATTGTGTATTTAAAATGTTTAGTTCATATTTTAAATTATTTATTGATCAAATATCATGATTGATATTAGAAATTATCATAAAACATTATATATCAAGTCAAATTTTCTGGTATATATATAATTGTATAATTTACAAAATGAATGGCTGAAGATTAACAAGGCTATCATTCAACTGATAGTGCTAGACAAAGAATAACATACTAAAAATACAGTATACAAAGTAACGAATACAATGAGAAAAGGTACAAGTTAGTGAAATGAAATGAAAATATCACTATAAATAAAACACCATTTTAGTAGAATAATAAAGCATACAATCTTTTGTAATTGTTGATCAGTAACAGAAGAGAAGACACCGATTTTGTATGAGACATTGTAATTCAGATATTAAGTGTCCTTTTATGCACTTACAATGACAAAGATGGCAATGCTTCCCAAATTATTCTCTATATTTCATTAAAACCCAACAAAAATTTTAATAGGAATTCACTTCACTAACCTATAAGATCTCATGCTAAAATTATTTCAAAATATAAAACTAAAATTTGAGATTATTTGAAGAGGAATAAGGAAAAGATAGAAGGGAAGAGAAAGAGAAAAACAAAATCAAGGAAAAGCAGGAGATGACAAGAAAACAGTACCCATTCTACCAGATAGCTAGAATTTCTGCAGTTATAGTAACTAAAAAGTGGTATTGATACATGAATATCAAAATCTGACCCATATACACATGGAAGCCTATATGGTAAATGTTACGATCAAAGAAGCAGATAAAGTCTTTATCAAATATTTTACAAACTTTACTCTTATAGGCAAGAAGAGACATGCAGTTAGAGATGGCATGAGGTCAAAGAAAGACTTAATTTTGAGGAATCAGAGCAGTACATGACTATGTACTACAGGGAATTGTGCAATGTGGGAGAAGCTGTTAGTGCAGGAGAGGGGATAATTTTGTAAGTGAATCTTTGAGTAGGTGAGAAAAGATGAAACAGAGGAGACTTTCGAAAAAGGGAAAATATTGTTATACACGGGAAGGGAAAATATGAGAATATTCTGAGGAAGGGACCATGTGAATTCACTAGGACAAGCTGACTTTTAGCACGGTGTAGTTGGCTGTCAACATATGTAAAAGGTAAAGTTTTGACAGGGAAGAAAAGAATGGGGATAGCTAAAAAATCTGGGCCATCAGATCAGAATCATAGAGAAATTGAAAGTTTGGGCCATCAGACCAGAATCATAGAGAAATTGAAAGTATTTATTTAATCCTGATTCTCAATTTCACTTTCTGAACCTCTATCTGTCATGGATTAGGAAAAATAATAGTACTATCCCACAGGTTGTTTTTATAACTATATGAAAACAGGCAACATTTAGAAAGGTAACTGATGCAGTTATGACTTTATGTATAATATTTACAGTATTTTATACATTATATATTTTATGATGTATTAAGTAAAATTATAGAGCAAATTTTATGTTTTATACATGATATTCAATTTTATAAAAATATTATTTATATAACTAGTTATCTAGCATTATGTAAATTTTCTCTACACATAGGAAAGAATTAGCAACTATAATAATGCACTGGATTTACTTCTTTTTTTTTGCTTCAAGTCATGTTATGTCCTCAATCCTCAGCAAAAGTAAATAATATACAAAGTACATGAAATCTTCTTTTATGTACTCTGAATGCTGGCTAGACTATGAATGCTGGCTCTATTGCTTACTATATGTATGACTGAGCAAGTGTTTATTTCTCACGGTTCAGTTTTTTTCATGTCTAAATTGGACAATAAAAACAGTATTTTTGAGCATTAAATTTGTTACTACCATATTATATAACTACATAATCACATTCAGAACATTTGTAACATATTGCAATAATTTCATAAAGAAAACCAACTTATAAAATAACAAAACCAAGGTTTAAATACAGCCCTAGTCTACTGCTTTCTTCAAGCTACAAGTAAAGATCTCACCTCTCCATTTTATTTCTTCCTGATACTCTCCACAGACAGAGAAGCATCCTAATTTTGAAAAAGTGTCAGGGAACTGAGACCACAGACATGTCAGAAGGGGAAACTGAGGTGTTGGCCCACCACACCAATTTCTGCTTCATTGTTCATTTGTGCCTGTTTATCATGCACATTCTTCCCGTACCCTCTGCCCGATACACAGGGCAGGAAGTAATGACAATGCCCTTGTCAGAAAGGTTCTCAGAGCCCTGTGCTGCATTCCCAATATGCCATCTGTTTTCCTGGAGAATCAAGTCAATTGTATATTCTTCCTTTTTTTTAAACCAAGGTAATTCAATTACTTGACCTTGAACCTTTACTTACAATAAAACGGTAAAACAAAATTTTCACAAACAAAACTCTTTGGAGTTCAAGTGCTTAGAAAATGCTACACTATTGTCTTTTCATCTTGAGTTCCTCTAGCAACAAATGCAGCATGAGTGCTCTCCAAATCCTGCAGTCCTGCAGCTCCTGGAGTTTGATTTGGCATTTCAAAGATCTTAAGAAAGCAAAGGATTCTAGGTTTGATGTGTGTTTCAATTAACAAAACAACATCTCCTCTCTGATATAAAACACAGATGAGTTTTGGGCCCTGGAAGTAGTGCTTTTCCCATCAGTAAGCAATTGCCAGATAAGTACTCCAAAAAACACAGGAAGCTTAGTGCCCTCAGTGTTTTTTTTCTTCCCAGCTTGCCTCTCCACTCCTTCTATGAAGTGCTTTCTCCATGCTCACATCACAGTTTCCAGAACAGGTGTTCATCTTCTGATTTGACGCAGGATCTGTGTACCACATTACTGGTCTTATAATGAACAGTCAAAATTGACCATCAACAAAGACTTTCCCTGATATTTTCAAATTGAATTTAAGAAAGACAGTAGGATAAAGTTGAAGCTTTTTTGGCTTTGGAATTAAGCACCCTATCAGTTCCTTCACTTGTGAGTTGAGAATAACCAGAGAAGTCGCTTAACAGCTCAGTCTCTGTTCCTCCATTGATAAAATGAACCCAATAATAAAATAACACATAATATTTAATAGGGCTGTCATGAGACTTGCATGAGTTAGAACATGGATAGGACTTCCTACAACTTTTAGTACAGTAAACTCTCAATTAAAATTAGGTAGTGTTAATATTACTACTATCAAACGACTTCTCATTAGTATGGGTTTGTAGGGAGCAGATCTGGTTGGTGGAAATAGGAGGTTCCAGGATTTTTCAGTCCATTTCTAGCTATCCACAGAGCCAGGTGCTTTTCTGCTCTTCTCATGCATTCTCCTTTTAACCTGAAAAGGGTGGATTTCTATAGTTTGTCATAAAACCAAATGGTGCAATAATAAATGTTGAATATCATCAGATAGCTAACAACTCCAATTCTGTACTGAAGGGATTCCAGGTCTTCCTCAGACTGACCCATGCATGATGCCTTTGGCCTGGATTTTGCTATTGAACATTGTCCTGTTATATTCTTGTTGAGTTGTGGTGAAGTAGCCAGTCTTGGATATTAAAATCACTTAGTAGACTCAGCCCTTACTTCCAGATGAAATTGATAAGATATGAGAAGATACAGGTGTTGATACATGGTAGAACCTCATCACCACCTCAAGACAAAGTCAAAGCCATTATTTAGATCTTCACTCTGAAAACGTTATAGACATCATTATTGAGAATCCATTCTCTCTAAGATTTAAGACTAAATCTCAAATGTCATTTTTAGACTGTATTTGTATTAGATTTCATTTTATTTTTCCTTTCTGGAGAACGGTAACAAAAATTTTAAATCTACAAAAAATAGGGAAAATTGGCTTATTGATATTGAAGTAAACGTTTAATAAGCAATCTTGAAGTTTTTCTATACCATACACACAGAGACACACACATATACACACAATTTCTATTGATCAACTGATTGGTTGATCAATAGATAGTATCAAGTGATGTTGCTTTCTCCCTAGATTAGTTGAATAAGTATCAATTAAGTTAGATGCCAAGTGCTAAAGATGAAATAGGAATAATCTAGGCAACGCTATGGACTTCCTTGTAGGAAGATATTTTATTGTAGTTAAAGAAACTTGTTAAAGAATGTGAATGCAGCCAGAAAGGAAGAGAATATAACATTTTAGTTTAGAACATACTTATCTCACCTTTTAAAAAAAAATCACAGAACTTTACCTCTGTTGGCATTTGTGTATAAACAATTATCAGTTAAAAAACAAAATTGTTCAAGAATTTCCAAATCTCCATAAGCTTATAACATAATGAAAATAAAAGGGGCTTGAATTTTTTTTTAATTTTTATTATATGTGCATACAATGCTTGGGTCATTTCTACCCCATGCCCCCACCCCCTCCCTTACCACACACTTCGCCCCCTCCCTCTCTCCCCCACCCTCGTGATACCTGGCAGAAACTATTTTGCCGTTATCTCTAATTTTGGTGAAGAGAGAGTATAAGCAATAATAGGAAGGAACACGGGATTTTGCTAGTTGAGATAAGGATAGCTATACAGGGCATTGACTCACATTGATTTCCTGTGCGTGTGTGTTACCTTCTAGGTTAATTCTTTTTGATCTCACCTTTTCTCTAGTTCCTGGTCCCCTTCTCCTATTGGCCTCAGTTGCTTTTAAGGTATCTGCTTTATTTTCTCTGCATTGAGAGAAACAAATGCTAGCTAATTTTTTAGGTGTCTTACCTATCCTCACCCCTCCCTTGTGTGCACTCACTTTTATCTGGTGATCAAAGTCCAATCCCCTTGTTGTGTTTGCCCTTGATCTAGTTTTTTTTTTTTTCATTTTTCTTTTATTATTCATATGTGCATACAAGGCTTGGTTCATTTCTCCCCCCTGCCCCCACCCCCTCCCTTACCACCCACTCCGCCCCCTCCCTCTCCCCCCCTCAATACCCAGCAGAAACTATTTTGCCCTTATTTCTAATTTTGTTGTAGACAGAGTATAAGCAATAATAGGAAGGAACAAGGGTTTTTGCTGGTTGAGATAAGGATAGCTATACAGGGCATTGACTCACATTGATTTCCTGTGCATGGGTGTTACCTTCTAGGTTAATTATTTTTGATCTAACCTTTTCTCTAGTACCTGTTCCCCTTTTCTTATTGGCCTCAGTTGCTTTAAGGTATCTGCTTTAGATTCTCTGCGTTAAGGACAACAAATGCTAGCTAGCTTTTTAGGTGTCTTACCTATCCTCACCCCTCCCTTGTGTGCTCTCGTTTTTATCATGTGCTCATAGTCCAATCCCCTTGTTGTGTTTGCCCTTGATCTAATGTCCACATATGAGGGAGAACATATGATTTTTGGTCTTTTGGGCCAGGCTAAACTCACTCAGAATGATGTTCTCCAATTCCATCCATTTACCAGCAAATGATAATATTTCATTCTTCTTCATGGCTGCATAAAGTTCCATTGTGTATAGACACCACATTTTCTTGATCCATTCGTCAGTAGTGGGGCATCTTGGCTGTTTCCATAACTTGGCTATTGTGAATAGCGCTGCAATAAACATGGGTGTGCAGGTGCCTCTGGAGTAACCTGTGTCACAGTCTTTTGGGTATATCCCCAAGAGTGGTATTGCTGGATCAAATGGTAGATCAATGTTTAGCTTTTAAGTAGCCTCCAAATTTTTTTCCAGAGTGGTTGTACTAGTTTACATTCCCACCAACAGTGTAAGAGGGTTTCTTTTTCCCCGAATCCTCGCCAACACCTGGTGGTGGTGGTGTTGCTGATGATGGCTATTCTAACAGGGGTGAGGTGGAATCTTAGTGTGGTTTTAATTTGCATTTCCTTTTTGGCTAGAGATGGTGAGCATTTTTTCATGTTTTTTTGGCCATTTGAATTTCTTCTTTTGAGAAAGTTCTCTTTAGTTCACTTGCCCATTTCTTTATTGGTTCATTAGTTTTGGGAAAATTTAGTTTTTTAAGTTCCCTATATATTCTGGTTATCAGTCCTTTGTCTGATGTGTAGCTGGCAAATATTTTCTCCCACTCAGAGGGTGTTCTCTTCAGTTTAGAGACCATTTCTTTTGATGAACAGAAGCTTTTTAGCTTTATGAAGTCCCATTTATCTATGCTATCTCTTAATTGCTGTGCTGCTGGGGTTCCATTGAGAAAGTTCTTACCTATACCTACTAACTCCAGAGTATTTCCTACTCTTTCCTGTATCAACTTTAGAGTTTGTGGTCTGATATTAAGATCCTTGATCCATTTTGAGTTAATCTTGGTATAGGGTGATATACATGGATCTAGTTTCAGTTTTTTGCAGACTGCTAACCAGTTTTCCTAGCAGTTTTTGTTGAAGAGGCTGCTATTTCTACATCGTATATTTTTAGCTCCTTTTTCAAAGACAAGTTGGTTATAGTTGTGTGGCTTCATATCTGGGTCCTCTATTCTGTTCCACTGGTCTTCATGTCTGTTTTTATGCCAGTACCATGCTGTTTTTATTGTTATTGCTTTGTAATATAGTTTGAAGTCAGGTATTGTGATACCTCCAGCATTGTTCTTTTGACTGAGTATTGCCTTGGCTATTCGTGGCCACTTGTGTTTCCATATAAATTTCACAGTAGATTTTTCAATCTCTTTGATGAATGTCATTGGAATTTTGATGGGAATTGCATTAAACATGTAGATTACTTTGGGGAGTATCGACATTTTTACTATGTTGATTCTACCAATCCATGAGCATGGGAGATCTCTTCACTTTCTATAGTCTTCCTAAATCTCTTTCTTCAGAAGTGTATAGTTTTCCTTGTAGAGGTCATTCACATCTTTTGTTAGGTTTACACCTAGGTATTTGATTTTTTTTGAGGCTATTGTAAATGGAATTATTTTCATACATTCTTTTTCAGTTTGTTCATTGTTAGTGTATAGAAATGCTAATGATTTTTCTATGCTGATTTTATATCCTGCTACCTTGCTATAGCTATTGATGATGTCTAGAAGCTTCTGAGTAGAGTTTTTTGGGTCTTTAAGGTATAGGATCATGTCATCTGCAAATAGGGATATTTTGACAGTTTCTTTACCTATTTGTATTCCTTTTATTCCTTCTTCTTGCCTAATTGCTCTGGCTAGGAATCCCAGTACTATGTTGAATAGGAGTGGAGATAGTGGGTACCCTATCAGTGTTCCTGATTTTAGAAAGAATGGATTCAGTTTTTCTCCGTTAAGTATAATGCTGGCTGTAGGTTTGTCATATATAGCTTTTATAATGTTGAGGTACATTCCTTCTATTCCTAGTTTTCTTAGAGCTTTTATCATGAAATGGTGTTGGACCTTATCAAAGGCTTTTTCTGCATCTATTGAGATGATCAAGTGGTTTTTGTCTTTGCTTCTGTTAATGTGGTTTATTACATTTATTGATTTTTGTATGTTGAACCACCCCTGCATTCCTGGGATGAAGCCTACTTGTTCGTGGTGAATGATCTTTTTGATGTGTTGTTGAATTTGGTTTGCCATTATTTCATTGAGGATTTTTGCATCAATGTTCATTAAGGAGATTGGCCTATAGTTCTCCTTTTTGGAGGTGTCTTTGCCTGGTTTTGGGATAAGTGTAATACTGGCTTCATAAAATGTGCTTGGCAGTTTTCCTTCCCTTTCTATTTTGTGGAACAGTTTAAGGAGGGTTGGTATCAGTTCTTCTTTAAAGGTCTGATAGAATTCAGCAGAGAATCCATCAGGTCCTCGACTTTTCTTTTTGGGGAGACTCTTGATTGCTGCTTCAATTTCATTTTGTGTTATAGATCTATTGAGATGATTAATTTCCTCTTGGTTCAGTTTTTGATGATCATATGTACCTAGAAATCTGTCCATTTATTTAAGATTTTCAAATTTATTTGAATATAGGTTCTCGAAGTATCTCTGATGATTTCGTAGATTTCCATGGTGTTTGTTGTTATCTACCCTTTTGCATTCCCGATTCTACTAATTTGGGTTTTTTCTCTCCTCATTTTAGTCAGGTTTGCCAGGGGTCTATCGATCTTGTTTATTTTTTCAAAGAACCAACTTTTTGTTTCATTAATTTTTTGTATGGTTTTTTTGGTTTCTATTTCATTGATTTCAGCTCTTATTTTTATTATTTCTCTCTTTTTGTTTGTTTTGGGATTTGCTTGTTCTTGTTGTTCTAGGAGTTTGAGATGTATCATTAGGTCATTGATTTGGGCTCTTTCAGTCTTTTTAGTATATGCACTCATGGCTATAAACTTTCCTCTCAGGACTGCCTTTGCTGCGTCTCATAGGTTCTGGTAGGTTGTGTTCTCATTTTCATTGACTTCCAGGGTCTTTTTAATTTCCTCTTTTATTTCATCAATGACCCATTGTTCACAAAGTAATGAGTTATTCAGTTTCCAGCTGTTTGCATGTTTTTTGTCCTTTGTTGTTGAGTTCTAGTTTCATTGCATTGTGATCAGATAGTATGCATAATATAATTTCTATTTTCTTATATTTGCTGAGGCTTGCTTTTTGCCCTAGGATATGATCTATTTTGGAGAATGTTCCACGGGCTGCTGAGAAGAATGTATATTGTGTAGAAGTTGGATGAAATGTTCTGTAGACATCAAGTAGGTCCATTTGATATATTGTGTATTTTAGATCTTGAATTTCTTTATTGATTTTTTTGTTTGGATGACCTATCTGTTGATGATAATGGGGTGTTAAAATCTCCCATAACCACTGTGTTGGAGTTAATATATGCTTTTAGGTCTTTCAGGGTATGTTTGACGAAATTGGGTGCATTGACATTGGGTGCATATAGGTTGATAATTATTATTTCCTTTTGGTCTATTTCCCTAAAAGGGGTTTGAATTAAAAGATATAGGTCCAATTTCTTCATTATGTGATATTAGGCAAGTCCCTTAATACCTACATTCCAAATTTACTCATCTGTGTAAGAAAACATTCCCTTTACCCTACCTTAAGTACAATAGCTAAGAAAATATATGAAACATATAAACCACAAAGCACGCATGCAAATAAAGTTAACCACCAGACTCTGAGTGCTTCACGGTCATGGACTTCTGCCTTAGTTACCTTCATATTTCCATCCTGAATATTTTATGAGTAAAATTCAAACTTCTTGACTTTGTTTTTAAAAGGTTTGTTGTGATACAGCTCTTGCTTACCTCTTTTATATTATCTCTTGCTACTTATCACAGCATCTCCTTGTAAGGATTCTGCAATTCTGAGTTAATTGTTCTAGTGTCTTCAGTTCCCTGAACATGTTCTTCTCTGTGCCAAGAACCCACCTTTTATTCTGTTGGCTAGATCCTACTCAATCTGCACACTCACCCTCCATATTATTTCATTCAGGATGCCTCCTATGAGATACCACACATGGGTTTGGTGCTTCCTTTGTGTCACTCTGCATTTACCTGATAATGTAGCACCATTAAAGTATATTTTAATTCCATTCCCCTATTAGTTTCAAAACACTTTGAGAAAGAAGGCTCTATTTTGCTATTTTTTTCATTCACTTTTCCATTCCCTGAGCATAGAATATGGTTAAAGAATAGGTTTTTGAGAGATATCTGTAGAATAAATTCTGCTATAATGTAATAAAAACATCAAAAAATGAAAAAACTTCTCATTTTATCTTATAGGTATCTGGTATTATTTAGGAAAAAGTTTTTGAAAAGAATAAGTAATTGGAAGATGTTCAATCTTCTTTAATGATTGAATGTGAGGAGAGATATATATTATAAAATATGATTCTTTGCCAAATTTATGAATATACTTGTAATATATTAAATTCAAAGTTTCTGCTAAGAGGCAAAAATATAGCAGATAGTAGACATCTCTGAGAATATAAGACAATTTCTCCTGAATAAATCTTCAAAGCTGCTGTGTAAGAACTGGTCACAGGTTTCCTAGATCCCTTAGTTCATATCAAAGGTGAAAAAAAGGCATAAAAATTTTTTGTGAGAAAGAGTCTTTTGCAGAGAAATAATGGAACCATCTCTCTCTCTCTCTTTCTCTGTGTGTGTGTGTATGTGTGTGTGTGTGTCTGAGAGAGAGAAAAAGAGACATAGAAAATGAGGAGAAACTGAGGAAGAAGAAGGATGAGGCTCAAACTCCTTTAGATTCAATCTTTCAAATCTAAAATGAAGGACTCCAGTAGGAACACTAACAAATTTAATAAAGGCAACTTTGAGTTGAAAATGTCTGATTTACTTGTGGGAAATCTAGAAGGCAAATATCCTTTACTAAACAAAGTTTAGTGACTTGGGATGAGATTGCCACACTCCCAGTTTGTCAAGGAAATAGATGAGCACATGGTCATTTCTCTTGGATCAGGTGTGGGCCAAGAAGCAAACAGAGCATTGTCCAGACTTCTTGTCTTGTCTTCAGGAAGACTATGTGAAAGTCAAGAGAACTCCAGTTGAGAGAAGCAGCATCTAGAGGAAAACACATTACCCACATGCAAAGGCTTATCCGGGAAGCCTCCAAACAACTCACAAAAGCACCAGAAAAGAACTACTGTTCCATATCTGCCAGGCTCAAAATGCGCAGATCCATTTTATGAGATTGCCAAGTTGGCCAAAATATCTGGGACTTTTGTTCTTTTCTGCCTCAAACTCCAACTCTCACTTCAGTGAAGGCAAGAGAGAAAAGGGGAGTGAAAAGCCAAATACTTTCCCTTATAGAAAGACAAGTACCCTGCATATGTTTCAAAAACCAACATGGACATCTTTTATAAAGCAATAAGATGACAGTGGCTTTTCAGAAAGAGCATAGCTGATAGAGAAGTTTGGGAAAGAGATTTATGAGGCAAATATAATCCATAAAATGAGAACTAATTTTATTATGTATTTTAGACCTTTATAAAATTTAACTGTTTTAAATCAAGTTACATCCTAAAATCAACAAGGAAGTCATCAGTCATAACCTCAGTCTGTAAAACTATCCCAGAACACCAAAGTCTGTCACAATTTTATAACAATAATCTTAGGGGAAGTAGTGAAGAGGAAGGTGAAATTGCTGGCCCTGAAGCAATGCCCAGTGATGTCTTGAGAAAGTGGTCTGGTGGTGCAGGCAGCTTTTGTGAGCAGGGACCAGAAGACCATCTTTACAGTTGCAGAGGAGTTTGATGGTTTTTACTCAGAAGACACCACCTGCAACAAGAACACACTGAGAACAGAGGTGACAAAAACCAACCAAGAAACAGAAGCTCTAAATGCATAATCCAGGGATCATTGAACTTTGGGGCAGGGGAAATGAAAAGGAGGCAGGGACTGAAAGAGCAATAAGCCAAACTTATAATGGGGGGAGAGTACCTGGGAAGTGACCGTGATCATCTGGCACTTCTGTGGACTTTCCATCCAGGGGATCCCCTGACCATGCTTAGCATGGTCAAACTCCCTGGCTGGCTCATTTCTCTAACACTTTTTTGATAAGGAGGATTTCCCCTCAAGAACAAAAGTTGGTGGAGGACACCAACTGAGCCCTCTACAGCTAACAGGCAGGCAACTCAAGAAATTGGGGGATGACTGGGAGTTTATACCAGATTGCCATATGCTATGAGGGTGGGGTTTAAACCCCAATGTAGTGAGGCTCTTGCTTCTATTGTTCTGCTCCCTTCCTCTCCTGTGTGTGGAAATGAGTGGCCACCTCCTCTGTCCTAGGCAACAATGGGCTTCCTTCTTCAGCCGGGTCTGAAAAAGTTCCCTACATCCTTCTGTTCAAAATTTGGTCCTTAAATTATGCCTCAGGAACTTCCATGCCCCTTTTGCAGCCCTTGTTTTGATTGGGTGTACCAAAAGTAGGTATTTTCTGACTTGAACTTGCTGTTTTTGTTAGACATCTGGATAAACATGATCTTGTATTCTGCCCTCAGGGGGAAAAAAGAGTGCTTTACCCAAGAACTGCCCAAGGAAAAGGTGACTATAAATGGTCTTCTCCCTTTTTGGTTGTTATCATGAGGTAAAAGCAATACCCGTAAGTGCCCCTCCCTTTTTATGGAATATACAGGAGGAGGGGAATTCTGTCTGCCATTAGAAGTTCCAAGGGTCCTCACTTTGGTCATGCAAGCCCTCCTGGTTACTCTGAAACCCTTTCTTGATGGGGTCATTTTTGAATTAAAAGCCTTTAGTTCATGGAGGAGAACCAGGCACCTGGGTCACATGGTGAATGGGGCCAAGAGTGGCTGGGGTTACACTGGCAAGGTGGCTAAATCTCAGATCATCTAAAACCCATTTGTCTTCCTGCAGTCTGAGCCACAGGTGGTATAGGAAGAGTCTGGGAGAGAAAGACACACTCTCCCAAAAAGTAGGAGGAGGTCTCCAGTCTCCTCCCCTGGAAACCCCTAGGAGGATGGAAGTCAGATCCTCAAGCTGACCAATTCCCCATCCTCTTTTTTAGATGGGACCTCAGTCCTCCCAAATTCCTGAAGGATCCCCCCTTGCCTGCTTACTGAAGCACAAGAAGGATCTTGATCCAGAAAGTCTTCAACAGAAGCAACTCAAGTTTTACTGCACCCAGACATGTTCTGTAAAATGTTCAACTCTTTTTCTACATGAGGGACCATCCAGAATGGCTCAGTGAATGCAAACTGGCCCCCAAAGCAGGAGGCTTTGATAGCTGCACTCCAGGTGACTCCCTATGAACCAGCTCCAAACCAATGAACCTGTTGGAGGTGTGAACAGGATGCCCATTTTGTAAGGGAGTGCCCCCAGAGGCCAAACAAAGCACCTCTGAGACCCTGCCATATTTGTAAAGGGAAGCATTGGAAGGCACACTGCCCCCAGCTCTTGGCAGAGTCCAGTGCACAGCTATCCAAGCAATGATGGGCTTCCCATCCAAGTTCCTAGAACTACCATAAGAACTGAGGAGCCCTGGGTTGTGCTTACTATCAATAAGTGAAGTCAACCTTCCCCTTGACACTGGAATGTGCTCTTTGGCTATCCCTTTTTCTCCTAGTCCCAGATCCTCAAGTAAGGTTACTGTTCAGGGCATATTGGGCCTGCCCCAGCACTATTTTACCCAGCCTATTGCCTACTACTGGTGAGAGATCCATTTTCGTCACTCCTTTTTAATAGTTCCTGAGACTCGGACCTCCTGTTAGGATGAGACCTTCTGTCTCCACTAAAAGCCCAACTTCCAAAAGCCCCTAGGAGAGCATTCCTGTTTGCCACTAATAGAATCACAGGTGGACTGTGCTGTAAAGTAAAAAAGGTAGATGAGCTTTTAAAGTAACACCTGGCTAAATTCATTCAGGAGACCTATTCCCTTTAGACTAAATCGCTTCCTATTGCCCTTCACAAACTCAAAAATATCCCAGACAAATAGGGCTTGACTCCCTTCAAATCCCTATATGGCAGGCCATTTCTTACCAATGATCTTCTTCTTGAAAAGGAGACAGCCCAGCTGGTCTCTCAAGTCACCCAGCCTGCCAGATTTCAACAGGTACTCTCTAAGATCAAGCAGGGACTCCCCAGAGAGCATATGGTGCTCTCCCCTCTTCTACTCAGGAGACTTAATTCTGGTGAAATCCTCTGACCCTGCCTGGAGCTTAAATGTGCCTCCTTGGTAGGGTCCCTATCCAGTCATTCTATCTACTAGCACGACAATGCAGGTAGCAGGCCTAAACTCTTGGATCCATCACTGGAATCCTCTGGCAATCAAGTCAACTGCACCATCCGATCCAGAGTCAAACCCACTTCCTTCTCATGCAAACCTTTGGATGGATTGAAACTCTTGTTCAAAAGGGACAAGCCAACCCACTCAGATAAGTCCACCCCATGACTGCACTGCTTGCTCAATTTATTGGTCTTATTTATGCTACTGATAGCTGTTTTAGGGTTGGTGTTGGCTGCCACTGTAGCAGGGAGGACCAGAAGAGAAACAGACAGGCTGTGTTCTGATAATGAGGCAGGGGGAAGGGATGGCAAAGCAAAGAGATAAAACTTAAAGCATTAAAACATAAAGAAGGTCACATAGCACTAGAAAAATAAAATAGCCAATAAAGTCACATATAGCCATATGTGGGTTGAGCTTTACTTTTCGCTTCTGTAACCTGCTTGAAAGGGTATATCAGGTGAGACCTCTTTGTTCTCAGGGCTCAACCTTTGGACACAAGTCCGCTGAGTCTGTGCCAGCACAATAAAATGTTGATTCCAGCTAAACTGCCTCAGTGTCCCATATCTCAGCTTGAGATTCCCGCAACACCACCACTCCCCCCACCCCTGTTGGACGGTAGCCCAGAGAACAGCGTTAACATGCTCCTTGTAGTTACTCACAGCATTGTTTTGGGGCTTAGAAATAAAAACCCTCAATCCTGGGCCTTCCCTTCCTGAATCCAATAGTAGTCATTATTTTCCTGCTGATCTTTGGGCCCTGCCTTCTAAATCGTGTGGTTAAATTTGTTTCATCTTGCCTAGAAATGTTTAAATTACAGATGCTGATGGAAATAAAGACCACATACTACTGCAGCCCCCTGGATGGTCCACTTCATGGCTAGTATTCCTGATACTGCAGGCCACCATATTACCCCTTTTTCAGCAGGAAGTAGCTAAGACAAGATTGCTTTGTCCCATTCCCTAGTAGCAGTTAGGGCGGCCATTGGGGGGAGAGGATTTGAAGGGGGAGGCGATGTTTCTAGCCCTGAAGCAATGTCTCGAGCAAGTGGTCTGATGGGGCAGGCAGCTTATGCACAGCCTGTCTAACTAAATTTGTGAGCAGGAACCAGGAGACCATTTTTGTAGCTGCAGAGGAGACTTGATGGTTTTTCTCAGAAGTCCCCACCTGCAGCAAGAATGCACTGAGAACAGAGGTGACAAAAACCAGGAAGCAGAAGCTCTAAATGCATACTCCAGGGATCATTGAACTTTGGGGATAGGGGGAATGAAGGGGTGTTTACCTTGCCAGTGTTCCTATCTTTAATTTTTTTTAAGTAATAGAGAACAAGGACCCCCAGTAGCCAAGTACCTGGAACCCATGCATCAGTAGGGTGATCACCATATGGCAATCCTAGATTATCCCCTAGATCCCAAAGAGAGTTGAAAATTTCAAATGTTAATCAGGGGCAAAAAAATCAAGGATTGAAATTCAAACTTTCTATTCAATTCACTGAGAAAAAATTTCACTAGATAATAGGATAAGTAAAAAACTGAAAGAAATTTTAAGGAAAATGATTTCAGGTAGAAGTGAAGATGTTTGGCAAAGAAAAGTATCCCCTAGAGTAACAAGAGTGATAGTAATTAGTGAAGAAAAGATACAAACAGGAGTGGCATCCTGAGACCCAGCACTGTTACCTGATAAAATGTAATTGGAAAAGGGCAAATCACTCATTTACAGATAAACAAGAGCCCAGGAAGATTAATTAGTTTACTCATGATCAAAGAATATGTGGCAAACTTGGGAGTCAAACCTTGGTCTTTGGACTATAAATACTGAGGTCTTTTGTTTGAGCTTCTCTTATAAGGCAAGTTTATATGTGGAATGTCCCCCAAAGGCCCATTCATTAAAAGTTTGGTGCCCAGACAATGGTGCTATTTAGGAAAGTGGTGGAAACTTTTAAGAGGTAGGAGGTAATCAGGTCTTTGGGAGCATGTCCTTTAAAAGGATAATAGGACCCCAGTCACTTCCTCTTTGTCTTTCACTTCTTGACCAAAAGGTGAGCAGCTTTATTCTGCCACCAACTTCCACCATGACCTGTTGCCACAGGTCCAAAACAATGGAGCCAACCAATCTTGGATAGAAACCTCCAAAACTGTGTACAAAATAAACCTTTCTCTTTATAAGATGATTGTCTCAGGTATTTGCTATGGCAATGGAAAGCTGACTAACATACTCAAGCTCAAATAATACGTGGCAAAACTGTGCCTCAAGCATAAGTCTTTTGATTCTAAACATTGAGCTCTTCTTTGTGCTCACCTTCTGAAATAAGCATCATCTGGTGTTCTTAGAGGACATTAGCTTGGAGTAGAACATTAAACATAAGCCATGGGTGAAGTGTCTTAAAGAAACAAAGTGTTTTCACTGAGAAGATTTACTGTCTGTAGTTCTCAAAGTTCAGGAGGATGGGAATCAGGAAATTAGTAATAAAAGATATAATCCCTTCCCATGTGGTTCAAGAAGGCTTCCTTAGGCAAGAGGGATTTGAAATTGATAAAAAGCCTGTTAAAAACTGAGCTTATATGAGAGAGGGAATGTTCTACAAGGAATTACCATAATTTGGGGGTTTTTTTCCTACAGAATCTAAGACCTGTGGTTTACTAGCTTGATTTACATTGTGAAAATAAAAGGAGAAATAACTGGTTTTCCTCCCTCATGATGGTTTTGCTGTATGAGAAAGACTTCCTGATTCTCTCTTACTCACTCTAGGGCCCTCCATTTCTATTCATTTTGCTGCAAGACACCATTAGGCCCAGCTGTGCTCAGCAGTCATAATGGAAATAGATGGTGAGATACTTAATGGATGCAACAACAGAACAAGACTTCACACCCCAGACTTTATGCTGAGGATTTAGGAGGGAAAAGCCCTCCTGACTGAGGCAAAAGGATTTCAAGAGGCACTTCCACTCTAGGGGGGCTTTAGAACCAGCCCTACCACCTCCTGCCTCGGCTTTGTATCCCAACGATTAACCAAGAAATGGAGTTGGGAATTCTTTCCAACAGTGGTTAATCACTTGTCTGACTGGCTGAGGCTGAGAACTTAAGAGCCTCTTCCAACACAACCTTTAAAGGAAACACACTCTGAGCTATCTTGGGTGAATGCTATTGGAACACTAGTGGGAAAAATATAAATTAAACTTAGTAGAAAAATGAAAGTGAAATGTCTTAATTACTGACTGTGACAGGCAGCTGTTGCTCTGCTTAAAGTATTCTAATACAGCATAAGGGAAGATTTCAAACTACTCACTAAGAAATATAGTGAGTAACCTATGGAATCTCAGCCTGAAAGGGATAGTGTCAGCCTTTATCAGGGAGAGAATGGTGTTCTTGGATTTTAAGAAATTACAATCAAATCAATAAAAGTTTCCACTGAACTGTAGAACATGGAGTGAGCCTCACCCCTCACTCCTTACCTCCGACACCTTAAGGCCATGATTTCTTCAGTAAGATAAGAACTTTGGCTATTAGGACAAAATTTCACAGTATAAGTGTATAAGTCAGCTTTCTGTGGCTGCGGCAAGATACCTGTGATAAACAAAGGAGGAAAGATTTATGGTGGCTCACAATTTCTGAGGTTCAGTCAATAGTCACTGGCCACATTGCTTTGGGCCTATAGCAAAACATACATCAAGGTGGGAGTATGCATGGTAGAGGAGGCTACTCACCTCATGTTGGCCAGGAAGCAAAGAATTCAGCATCCCAATATCACCTTCATGGGCATACTCCTAATGACATAACTTCATTTCACTAGATTCCACCTCCCAAAGGTGCCATAGCACCACAGGATGGTAGCAAGCCTTTAACACGTAGACCTCTGAGGAACATTTCCAAATCATAGCACCATGGTTTAAAACTGATCTGACAAGAGGCAAAAGTCATGTTTGTCAGGTGGGTGTTTCTGTGTGAATGTGCACAGAAAAAGAAACACAAACATAGCTTGCATTTAAGTAGCTAGAAGTCATCATTAAAGAGAACCTTCCATGTGGCTATAACTCTCTGAGATGTCCACTCTGAGGCATGACCAATGTCAACTCTTTAGTCATGAAGAGAATCCAGTGAATACCAAAAACCTATAGTGTAGATCGTTAATACTATTTAATATGGATATGGTTTGATGGAACAGGTGAAATCATTTTGCCCTGATGCCCTTAATCATGTTGTATACTATAGACAATAATCTCAAACTTGCTTTTAAGAAGAGAAACAGAAAATAAGACAATGAGCATTGAACTAGGAGTGTTGGGCTAGGAGCTCAGTTGTTTGAGTCTTACTTCTGCCAGCGGTCTTGTGCAAATAAATTGGGCTCTCTTTCTTCATCTATGAAACTGAGAAAGGATTGATGCTTGCTCTACTTACTTCAAAGCATTTGTTAGAGAGATCATGGAAGGAAATGCCAGGTAGACCACATGGGAACTAGGGGTCATATTAAAATATTTCAGCAGAGATAGGGGCACAGTGATTAGGGCCTGGGTCAGAGCCAGAAAACTGTGAACAGAGAAAAGCCTTATAATCAAGAAATGCTTTTTAAAATTTCTTACTTTCAATTATGACATAAGGAAAACATAAAGAATATAGGCAAGATTATAATATGTCCTCCAATAAAATGTTGTAAGTATTAAACTTAAGCCACGCTTCCTAAGAACTCATTAAAAATGAAAAGACAAAGAGCAAGAAAGGAGAAAAATAGAAATTTTTACAGATATAAAACATCCATCCTCATTCATTATATTCCTCATTTCTGCTACATATCATACTACTTTCCTCACTTTGATATGTATTATTTCCCTGCATTTTTGTCTAACTTTTATTAAACACATTCTTGGATAAGAATAATTTATGGACTAAGAAAAACATCTTAAACTACATAAATGGTATCATAATCTGCTATATCTTTTTGTGTCTTTTTTTCCACATGAGATTATGTTTTAGGTACAGATTTGTAATAGGTGAAGAGATTTCTGCAATAAATGCAGATTGGTTGTTGCTTTTGTTGGAATTGCTGTTTATATTCTTTGTCCATTTGTGCATTTGGGCTGTATTATTTTGTACTATATGAGCTGTTTTTGTATTCCAGACATTAATACTTTGTTGTATTTTTCAACTTCCAATATTTTTATCAATTTATGAAATTATTACATTGTGGTTAGAATAGAGCATTTGATTGCTTTTTCCATACCTATTTTTCTGCTTTGTGTTCTTTTACATAGTCAATTTTTACAAAACCCTTTGTACTTAAAAACATTGTGTCCACTCACATTGAGTGAAATGTCATATATATGTCTCTTAGGGCAGGATTTTATTATACTATTAGAATCATCTGAATGATCAATTTTTTTTTCAAATAATATTTTTTACATAATGATCAATTTTATTGATAAAAGTATGTTAAAATTTTGAAATCATACTTGTTGGTTAGTCAGTTTTTCACTTGATTTCAGACTTTTTACCTGGCATGTGTTGAAGCTATACTGTTCAATTCCTACTGATAAATATTTGGGTTGTTCCAACAATTTTTTTCTATTATAAATCATGGTACAATGAATATTCTTGTACCTAAATTCTCAAACATACTTATACATATGTCAGTGGGATAAGATCCAGAAAGAATTAGATCAAAGAATTTGCACATTTTTAATATCAGAAAGATTTTTAAAAAGCAGTCCATCTTATAGTTAAAACTAAAGAAACTGACTGGAAGAACCTGCATTGTTAGAGCTGAATATATTGCAAATACTAACAATAACTATCTTTGAAAAAATAAGGACCCAAGAGAAACTTGATAAAGTCTTTAAAAAGTTTTACCTTCTACTTTTCTAACTCCAACTCTTTCAATCCTGATAAACTGACTGTCTTTGCTAGAGGATCCTAAAATAGATCCATTTCCATTTTCAGAAAGCTTTGATTTTTTTCCCCTAATACATATATTTTTTCACCTATTCTTTTGACATTCATGGCTGTCAGTATAATATACTTGGATAAAAAGACTGAAAAGTCATATCTGCTATCTCACAAATCAGAGTGTACTTCTTGAAATGGGAGCATTAGAGATAAACTGCCCTTCTTTGCCAGCCACTGTGAAAAACACATAACAAAAAGAATCTGGTAGACTTTGAAGAATATCTTCAATAAATTTCTGCAAGTTCCAATTTTCATCTTCTTTAGAAATATTACCATGTTCCCCCTGAATCACCAGTATAAGTTGTTACCAGTAAGTTCAAGCAGTCATTTGATCTTCTTGAAGGCAAAGGTTAAAATGCAGCTATCCAAATTGTACAAAATGACTGTACTTTCCTTCTGTGGGCTTGCAACTGAATTTTTCTTGCTAAAAAACAATGCAAAGGTGTAGAGAAAATATCACTGGCATATTAGTCCATGGTGCTCACCTTCAAGGAGAACAGTGTCTTCTGGGGAAAGCATCCATGGGTTGAAGAGACAAGAAGTAGAACCAACATCATTGGAATTCCTCAGGTCTTAAAATTTGTGTGCCTTCAGGCATTGTATTTAATTTCTCTCTGTTTCCTTTCCTCAAAATCAGGACACCTTAATGGTTAGTGTGTGCCCAGCTACTATAAATGCTCTGGTTTTGGTGACAGTGCGGTGATTGAGATCTCTTGTCTCATCTGAATGTAAAGTAGAGAAGATATTACTATTCTTCTTGACAAAAAGTGCACAAGGAGATCCAGAAATACTGAGAATATGTCTAAACCCACAAACCCACTACTTGGCAGGTAGACTGGGAAGCTTTAACCTAGGCATGCTGACACCTGAGACATAACTTGGAAAGAGTAAACTACATAAAGTTCACTTCATTTGATGGCATGAGTTTGATAAAGTTCATGTCTTACTAGAAGAGGAATATTCTAAGGCGGAAGACGTTCCAATGTTTTGTAAAGATTGAGAAAAGAAAAATGCCCAAGAATACACATACACACAGAGAGAAAGAGAGAGGGAGAGAGAGAGAAAGAGAGAGAGAGAGAGAGAGAGAGAGAGAGAGAGAGACACATTAATCACTCTCAGCTTCAAACTTCACAATTATAAAATGGAGACGGTACCTTTTCACATGCTTTCTCTTACATGAATATTTACAATTTATTTCACATTTTCAGTTTACTCACTCATTATTAAACAAAACTGGAATTGAAAACACATATGCAAATCCACATTACCAAATAAAATAACTGGTACAATTTCACATGCCTTCTGGAAAGTCCTATGTGAGCATGTAGGATACATGTGGTAGATGATGCCCAGTAGCCAGCAGTTATAACAGAGGTGTTGGCAGAGGCACTGACAGCAGCAACCACAGTGGCCTAGTGAAGGGACTCAGCAAGACAAGCACATTAAATAGGAGTTGGTGGAGGGACTCGCTACTGGGGCAGCAACTTTGCACCAACTATGAAAGTAAAGCTACAACCCAGGAGAGTCACCCCTGGGACCCTCTATGCAATGCCACCCAAGCCTTTCTGCTCTCACAAATTCTTTTCTTCAAAGCCTTGTTCTAATTCGTTGCAGCTTTCAGGTTACATGACAGCACTTTGTAACTATTTTTCACAGGAAAATGCTGTGTTGACTCATAATCACTATCTGAGGTTGGTTAAGTAGAGGTGAATGAATGATAGAGCCCAAGGCCCATACTTCTGTTACAGAATTTGCAATCAAACAATTTCAAGAGCAAATCTCCCTTTGCCAGCCTGAGATTCCTGGACTCCACTTTAACTCCAACTGATTTCTATTCATCTTCTATAAACAAATTCTTCCATAAACTTTCTTGATGCCTACTTCCCATTGCCTTGTTCTCAGGTGTTGACGGTCACTTTTATGTCTCTATTTGGCTTGGCTACAGCTCCCAGCTATTCAATCAAATGTTTTTCTTGGTGTCTCTGTGAAGGTATTTTGTACATGTGATTACAAGTCATAGTGGTTCTTAAGGAAGGAAGATTATCCTACATAACCCAGTGTTCCAACCTCAATCACTTGGAAAGTCTTAAAACAAGAGATGAAAAGTTTCCTGATAAGAATAAATTCCATCTGTGGATGGCAACTCCAGCCAGCCCTTCTTTATTTCCTGCTTTATGGATTTCAGATTTGTCTAGCCAGGCCTCACAATTGTGTAAACAAATTCCTTATAATAAATAAATGAATACACACTTGCATATATCAAGGAATCAATGAATGTATCAAGGAATGTGTCAGTGAGTCAATCAATAAATATTTAACCTTGATTCTCTGGTTGAAACTTAACTGACCAGGGTCCTCTGGTTTAAGTCATTTCTAACATGGTATTTTTTAACTCTTTAATTATTATTGTCTATTATAATAGATAAACTCTCCTTAATAAGAGAATACCTCCCACATAGTAAACATTCAATGTCCCCTTCTCTAATTTCATTAATTTTTATTAGTAAATGTCCTCTAATGATTAACCCTACAAGAATTAAAGGCTCGAATACTTAATTTGAAGTTCTGTGTCTCAGTAACAGTGAGGCTGTGGGTCATTCTTCCCATAGTTTTAAGTTTCAGATTCTTTTTCCTGTAAAAACAAAACGTAATGCTAGGAATAGTCCCTATCACACAGAATTGTTTTAGGACATGGGGGATTAGTACATAAGAATCCCTAATAAATATTCCTATTTTGGTTCTTTCGATCATTTGAAATTTAAAATACCTCTTTATAGCCTTCTCTTGAGATATATCCAATTAAATATCCCAAAACAATTAGTCTTTATGCCTTCACCTCACTGCTGGTGTTGGGATACCTCAGCAATAGAGATTTAGTGTGGCTGCGGGGCCTGCTAACAGAACCTGCACCATGGGCAGCAAGGGCTTATCAGGTCCTGAGCCTCCAGAACTCTCACACATACACACACAGAACCAGTGAAATCACAAACCATCACCAAATATGCAGTACTTTGCTTACTCAACTTTTTCCAGAAAAAAAAGAAAAAGATATGAAAAATAACACCCCTTGGATATTTATATCTAAGTGGCCCATCCCTTCCAAAGCACTTTAATATAAATAATCTTCCTTGCTGCTTGTAGCGACCCTGTCTATGAAGTACATAGGGCATTGGCAGGCCCCCTTGGAAAATTGACGAAACAAATTTTTCATGTGTCAGTGTCTACCAATCATGTAAAGGAATCCATGTGTCCTGGATGAGAAGCCAGGCAGCATCTCCCACTTACAAGCTATCTTTTCTAGTACCTCTACCCTGAGGTCTTAGACATTAATTCTTTTTTCCACTGGGATCTCAAAGATACAGGGAATAAATACTTCCTTTTCATGACCTGATTTCAACATCATGTGTTGCACACCCCAGTACAATTCACTTAACCTTTCTGAGCCTCAATTCCTTTAACCATAAGGTTGGCGACTGTCATATTTCCTCAGATGATTTTGAGGCTTGCAAGTGATAAAATATAAAATAGCTCACACAACCCTTCTAAAAATTGTTAACTGCATTCCCTTTCATTGGAGAGAAACCATTGTATCATTTAAAGACAACAGATTGACCCATATCTTTTTCACACCCAAGTGCAACAGGCTGATATTTCCAGCCAAATACCTCTGAGCGAAGAGGGACTGTGCAAACTCCTATGTCTGTGCTGTCACAAGTCTTTGTCACTGGGTCTCTTTCATTTCTGCAACACTTGCAGTGGTGATTAAAGGAAGCAAAGATTTAGTTTATTTTTCCTCCATGTCACTCGTGTGATCTACGTGCTGAACATAAGGTCATTCATGAGGAATATTATTAGGAAGAGAACTTTAAAATAATAGTAAATATCTTCAATTTTTACTCATTTTCTCTATCTCCTAAATCAGAATCCTTTTTCTCAAAGGATAGATGGTCTGCTATTGTAAGCATAAAGACAACTAAAACCGTATCAACCCCTTTCCTGCTTAACAATATGACCAACACTGACAAGTGCTGAACTGATCTCTCCATTTTATATCCAACCTCAAGTCTGAGCTCTAAATGACCCAATAAAACTATTTAAAATACACATGTATATTGTTCATTTCCAGCTGGTGTAACATACTAAAAAAATCTTTTAAACTTCTTATGACCCTAAATCATCTTTGTGAACTAGACCATTGTGTACCTTTATTGGTCTTTATCACTGAAGCATTTGGCATTCTCCCATTTTAACCACTTTGCTGAGGTAACACTGACATACAAAAAGCTGTAATTACATACTATGTACAACATGATAACTTTAGAGATAAGAGCATATCCATGAAACCATCAACATAATCTATACATAAACCTATTCATCTCCTTCAAAAATTTCCTTCCACCTTCTTCAACTATTATTTGTTTGTGTGTATTTCTGTAGGAGATAACCCTCAACTTAAGATATACCCTACCAGCAAGTCTTAAACATATAATATAAAATTGTTAACTATAGGCGTGATACTGTACCATGTATCTCTAGGACTTATTCATGTAGCAACAATGAAACTTTTGGGTCTGTGAACAACACCTCCCCCAGCCTGTGGCAATTACCGTTCTTCTCTTTGCTTCTGAGTTTCATTATTTTAAGATATTCTTGTAAGACAGATCATTTTATATTTGTCTTTCTGTATCTGGTTCATTTCACTTAATATAATGTCCTCTGGCTCCATCCAACTGAGGAATTTCCTTCTTTTTGAAGACTGAATAATACTCCATTGTGTATATGCAATACATTTTTCACATAAAAAATTGAATATGGCAATATATATTTATATATATAAATTATGTGTATGTATTATTTATTTGGTAAAAATACCATGATCAAGTGAGGTTTTCACAAGAATTAGAAGATTTACTTATTATGTGAAAATTAATGCAGTTTACCATATTGGCAATAAAAAGTGAAAGCAGAAAGGATTACAGCAATTGGCACAAAATAAACATTACACTGCTGGTGGGAATGCAAGCTAGTGCAACCACTCTGGAAAACAATGTGGAGGCTTCTTAAAATCTAAACATAGATCTGCCATATGATCCAGCAATGCCAACTCCTAGGGGTATGTCCAAGGGAATGTGACACAGGTTACTCCAGAGGCACCTGCACACCCATGTTTATTGCAGCACTATTCACAACAGCCAAGTTATGGAAACAGCCAAGATGCCCCACTTACTGACAAATGGATTAAGAAAATGTGGTATTTATACACAATGGGATTTTACTCAGCCATGAAGAAAAATGAAATCTTATCGTTTGCAAGTAAATGGATGGAACTGGAGAATATCAAGCTGAGTGATGTTAGCCAGGCTCAGAAGACCAAAAATTGTATGTTCTCCCTTATATGCAGATTTTAGATCTAGGGCAAATGCAGCAATGTTGTTGGACTTGGGTCACATGCTAAGGGAAGAGCACATACGGGAGGAATATGGATAGGTAGGAAACCCAAAACTTGAAAGTGTTTGATGTGCCCACCACAGAGGAGCTAATACAGTAACCTTAAAATGACAGAGGTCAATATGGGAAGGTGACCAGAAAGTAATGAAGAGGTCAGGTAGAGATGAATCAATGTGGGTTGTAACACATTTGTACATGGAAGCAATGCTAGGAATCTCTCTCTATAGCTATTCTTATCTCAACTAGCAAAAATGCTTTGTCTTTCTTATTATTGTTTATGTCTTCTCTTCAAGAAAATTGGAGAAAAGGGCAGAACAGGTTCTGCCTGGAAGTGGGGGAGTTGTGGGTGAGTGGGATGGGGTAGGATGTATGGGGGAGAAATGGCCCAAACAATGTATGCACATATGAATAAATGAATAAAAAAAGAACAAAACTGTGTTTATTCTCAAATAGCATGATACTGTACATGGAATACCCTAGTTAACCCATAAAGAAATTCCAAGAAGGAAAAAGTAAATGGGACAACTGCAGTTTACAAAGTAAATATAAAAACTTAGTATTATTTCTATATACTAGCAATGAGTGATTTGAAAATTGAAATTTAAATACCATTTAAATAATAGCATTGAAAATGAAAGAATATTTATGAATAAAATTAATAAAATAAGTACAAGACTTTTATAGTGAGTATTATAAAACATTACTAAAAAATTACAGAAAACTTAAATAAACGAAGAGATATGCCATATTCATTATCAAAAGACAATACTAAATGAACATTTTCCCTAAGTTAATTTGTAGATTCAGTACAACCCTAAACAAAATGAGGTAACTATTTTATTAAAAAATGAAATAACTCCATAATTAATGCATAAAAATAAAGAAAAAAGGAAAACTTTGAAAATGATTAACAAAGTTGGGATATATATATATATACTAATCTAATTTTAAGATTTGTGATAAGCCACAGTAATTCTGACAACTGTGTTCTTGAGGTAAGAATATCAGTAGAGAGCAATGCAATGATGATTCTTTTAAAAATGCATTGACAAATACAGGGCAAACTGACTTTCAACAAAAGTGACAAGACATAATATCATACAACAGTTAAATGATCAGCATTTCAACAAGTGATGTTTCTATATCTAGATAACATATTGTAAAATATGGACAAAATTAATTGTATACTAAATTAATGCTAAATCTTTCTAATTTGTAAAAGGAAATGTAGGAGAAAATATTTATGGCTTTAGAATAGGCAAGGATTCCCTAAATAGGAAACAAAATAGAACAAATAGAAAAAAAATAGTAAGTTGGACTTCATCAAATTTAAAATTTCTGGTCTTTGAAAGATAACATTAAGAAAAAAAGTAAAGAGATTCCAAGATGGCAACTAGAGGGAGGAAGCAGAAAGCATGCTTCCTAAAGTAAAATCTTGGAGAGACACTGGAGATACACCTTACAGGAAAAACCACCGAGAAGAGGCAAAACTCTGACTTCTCCAACTCCTCCACACCCCCAGCCTGCACATAGCATCCCCATTCCACGTTAAACGGAGAAACCAGGAGGGCTCCCATGCCACCAGACACCAGCTCCTACTGGCTCGAGAGACACAGATCACCAGGTGAGCTAAGCAGCATGTAGTACTCCAACAAACAACCCTGGGCCAGATCAGCACAGCCCCCTGGACAGACTGACCCCCACTCAGGGAAAAAAGAGAAAAAAAAACTGAATAATAAGCAATAACAACAAAAAAGACACATAGCAAAGAGAGCAGAGTGCCCTGAGTGCTGAAGGGGGGGAGGGGCAATCCCTCACGGAACTGTAAATAAACAAGCCGGCCAGAGAAGGCAGGAGGGGCAGCAAGTGCCCAGCAACCAGGAGTGGGAAAGCTTGTAAAAGTGGTGGTGGGAGGAAAGCCCCACTGGAGAGGGGGGAAGGGACACTTCTCATGTGAACTGTAAATAAACATGCCGGCCAGAGAAGGCAGGTGTAGCGCCACCTCCCACAGTGTGCTTGGAGAGGCGAAAACTTGTAACAGTGGCGGTCGCATCCAGGAGAACTCTAAATAAACAAAGCCTTCAGGGCTAGGTGAGTGTTAAGCTCACTCCTGAGATCTGCAATCAATAAAGCCTGCAGCAACAGCAAGCTGACAGCAGCAGGCAGGTGAGCCGCAGCCTCAGATAGCCATTCACAGAACTGTCCTTTAAAGGGACAATGACTGAACAACAACCTCATGCTGGGGTGGTTCAGCATACGAAAATCAATAAATGTAATAAACCACATTAACAGAAGCAAAGACAAAAACCACTCGATCATCTCAAGATGCAGAAAAATCCTTTGATAAAAGCTCTAAGAAAACTAGGAATACAAGGAAAGTACCTCAACATTATAAAATTTATGTATGACAAACCTACAGCCAGCATTATATTTAATGGAGAAAAACTGAAACCACTTCCTCCAAAATCAGGAACGAGACAAGGATGCCCACTAGCTCCACTCCTATTCAACGTAGTACTCGAATTCCTAGCCAGAGCAATTAGGCAAGAAGAAGGAATAAAAGGAATACAAATAGGTAAAGAAACTGTCAAAATATCCCTATTTGCAGACGATATGATCCTATACCTTAAAGACCCAAAAAACTCTACTCAGAAGCTCCTAGACACCATCAATAGCTACAGCAAGGTAGCAGGATATAAAATCAACACAGAAAAATCATTAGCATTTCTATACACTAATAATGAACAAACTGAGAAGTAATATATGAAAACAATTCCATTTACAATGGCCTCAATAAAAAAATCAAATACCTAGGTGTAAACTTAACAAAGGATGTGAAAGACCTCTACAAGGAAAACTATACACCTCTGAAGAAAGAGATTGAGGAAGACTATAGAAAGTGGAGAGATCTCCCATGCTCATGGATTGGTAGAATCAACATAGTAAAAATGTCGATACTCCCAAAAGTAATTTAAATTTTTAATGCAATTCCCATCAAAATCCCAATGACATTCATCAAAGAGATTGAAAAATCTATCGTTAAATTTATATGGAAACACAATAGGCCACGAATAGCCAAGGCAATACTCAGTAAAAAAAAAACAATGCTGGAGGTATCACAATACCCGACTTCAAACTATATTACAAAGCAATAGCAATAAAAACATCATGGTACGGGCACAAAAACAGACATGAAGACCAGTGGAACAGAATAGAGGACCCAGATATGAAGCCACACAACTATAACCAACTTGTCTTTGACAAAGGTGCTAAAAATATACAATGGAGAAATAGCAGCCTCTTCAACAAAAACTGCTGGGAAAACTGGTTAGCAGTTTGCAAAAAACTGAAACTAGATCCATGTTTATCACCCTATACCAAGATTAACTCAAAATGGATCAAGGATCTTAATATAAGACCCCAAACTCTAAAGTTGGTACAGGAAAAAGTAGGAAATACCTTGGAATTAATAGGTATAGGCAAGAACTTTCTCAATGGAACCCCATCAACTCAGCAACTAAGAGATAGCATAGACAAATGGGACTTCATAGAACTAAAAAGCTTCTGCTCAACAAAAGAAATGGTCTCTAAACTGAAGAGAACACCCACAGACTGGGAGAAAATATTTGCCAGCTGCACATCAGACAAAGGTCTGATAACCAGAATATATAGGGAACTTAAAAAACTAAATTGTCCCCAAATTAATGAACTAATAAAGAAATGGGCTTTTGAACTAAATAGAACTTTCTCAAAAGAAGAAATTCAAATGGCCAAAAAACACATGAAAAAATGCTCACCATCTCTAGCAATAAAGGAAATGCAAATTAAAACCACACTAAGATTCCACCTCACCCCTGTTAGAATAGCCATCATCAGCAACACCACCAACAACAGGTGTTGGCAAGGATGTGGGGAAAAAGGAACCCTCTTACACTGTTGGTGGGAATGTAAACTAGTACAATCACTCTGAAAAAATCTGGAGGCTTCTTAAAAATCTAAACATTGATCTATCATATGATCCAGCAATACCACTCTTGGGGATATACCCAAAAGACTGTGACACAGGTTACTCCAAAGTCTCCTGCACACCCATGTTTATTGCGACACTATTCACAATAGCCAAGTTATGGAAACAGCCAAAATGTCCCTCCACTGACGAATGGATTAAGAAAATGTGGTATTTATACACAATGGAATTTTATGAGCCATGAAGAAGAATGAAATGTTATCATTCGCAGGTAAATGGATGGAACTGGAGAACATCATTCTGAGTGAGGTTAGCCTGGCCCAAAAGACCAAAAATCATATGTTCTCCCTCATATGTGGACATTAGATCAAGGGCAAACATAACAAGGGGATTGGACTTTGAGCACATGATAAAATGAGAGCACACAAGGGAGGTATGAGGATAGGTAAGACACCCAAAAAACTAAATAGCATTTGTTGCCCTCAACTCAGAGAAACTAAAGCAGATACTTTAAAGCAACTGAGGCCAATAGGTGAAGGGGACCAGGAACTGGAGAAAAGGTTAGTTCAAGGTTAGTGTGTTAGAAGGTAACACACATGCACAGGAAAGCAATGCGAGTCAACTCCCTATATAGCTACCCTTATCTCAATTAGTAAAACCCTTGGTCCTTCCTATTATTGCTTATATACTCTCTCTTCAACAAAACTAGAGATAAGGGCAAAATAGTTTCTGCCTGGTAGCAAGGGATTAGGGGGGGTTAGAGTGGGAGCAGCAGGGGAGGGGTAAGGTAGTGGCGAGGGGAAAGGGGGGAGAAACGACCCAAACATTGTGTGCACATATGAATATAACAAAAAAAGAAAAATATGCAATCATGAGCCAAAATAAGCCTTTCCTCCTTTTAAAAAGAAGAAAAAGAAAAAAAGTAAGTTAAGCTATGGATGTGATTAAATATTTGCAACACATTCTATCACAAAGAACTTGAACGTTTTTAAATAATTCTTACAACTCAACAAGAGAAATTACAAACACACACACACATTAATAATAAAAATATTTGAACAGGTATTTCATAAAAGAAAGCAATGAATGTCCAACAAGCAATCGATGTCATTAGTAATATAGAAATGAAAAGTTAATTTGAGTGAGATATTACTCATAAAATATTGGTGAGTACCTGGAACTATGAAACTATAAAATGGTACCGTTATTTATAAAACTGTAAGTTTCCTATAAAATTAAATATACTTTTATGTAACATAGAAAGTATGTTCAGGTATTTACCAAAGAAAAATTAAAATCCGTATCAAAATTTGCTCAGTGTCTTGGCAGTTTTAAGTACAAATACAGCATAACATAAATAAACACAAAAAGCATTATGCTGAGGCAAGGAAGGAAGACAGATTGGAGTACTGTACGACTGAAGTCCAAAAGAGGTGATGAAAAGTCTACCAATGGTTTCTTAGGGCTGAGGGTGAGTGGGTGAGAAGATAGTCTGTAAAGTTCATGAAGGAAAATTTGGAGATGATGAGTCATAGCTTAGTATTCAAATCAGTGTTTACATTTATTAGATGTCGAATGAATCCAATTTTTGTTTGCAAAATATACCCAAATACATTTTTTTTTTTTTGGTTTTTTGAGACAGAGTCTCTCTATGTTGCCCAAGCTGTATTGGAATTCACAATTATCCTTGGCTCAACCTCCTAAGTGCTGGGATTAATGGTATGTGCCACGCCACCCAGCTACTTTTTATGTTTGAAGAATAGTGTAGTTCAAATACAGGGCAATGAGTGCTATTTATCCTTCACTGTTCCCAATGTGATTGAAAAGTGGGAGGGAGGAGCGTGAATGAAGGAGATTAAGGTGAGAGAATATGTTTAATGGACTTTATATATTTATACAAAATAGAACAAAGAAACCTCTTGCAATTGCTTTAAGTGAGACAGGGAAGGGATCAAGGGGGAGCGACTGTAGGATTGATCTAACCAATGTATGATATAAGCCCATTTGGAATTGTCACAATGAACCTCCCCTATAAAATGAATATATCTTAATTTTTAGAAAAGAAAATTCAAATGGTATGCAGAAAATAAAGTTACTCTGGAAATTTCTGTATATGATACTGTATGTCAATGTAATTTGTGTCTCAATGGTTTTCTCTTTAAACTAGAAAATTTTGAGGTATTGTATAATTATGACTTTATAATTCAAGTGAATAAGAAATTAAACTCAGACCACCATCTAATGAAGTGTGCACAAAGATTATCTGTCAAGATGAAAAATTAGGGAAGCAGAAATTTTATAGAAGAATACTATGGTTATAGGAAATTTATAGCAAACTCAGAACTATTCAGTAAAAAAATACAAAAAAGAGGCAGAAATTAGGTTTTGTTTTGCTTTGTTTTAGTGGGACACTTGCAAGGCAGGTGATCTACCAATTGACCCATGCCTTCCTTCCAATTTGCTCTGGGCATTTTGGAGATGGGGTCTCACAAACTCTTTGCCTATGCTGGCCTTGAATCACAATCCTCCCAGTCTCAGCCTCCCCAGTAGCTAGGATTATAGGCATGAGCCATTGGCACCCAGCAAGATTTTTTTTGATTTCGGAAAAAACACAATAGTATAATTAAAGACATGCAGTCTTATACATTGTATGCACTCTATAATACAGCATTGTGGATATTCCAAATACATGTAAGAATCATACATTGTTACTGTGCTTATGTTTTTCAGATGTAAATTTGTGTAGAGAAAACTCTAAGGCTAAAGAATAGAGACAGCGAGGACCATGGGTCATGGATGGTTACATTATTATCCCTAGAACTGGTCTGAAGATTTCTTGACCTGGTTCTGAGAGCTATCCAAGAAATCAGCTCCCTTTCTGATTCTGCCTCACAGATTTTGAGAAAACTATGTAGTCCAATGTGTGGCCAGATTGGGCTTACTACTGGTCTAATATCTTGTCAGCAGGTCTCCTGGAGATATTTGAGAAAATGACTCATACTGTCATTCCCATCATTGAATTCTGAAACACATCTTTATTATTCTATTATTCTTGGGCTATAGTAGCCCAAGGGAGCTGATAGGGATGATGAGAAAATTCATCCATGACTAAGTTTACTATAAGTGGTAATAATACTGTGAATTGTACAACCTTGAGACTGATCAAATTAATCTGCACAAATGAAAAAATACCTGAAATAAATCAAGATATGAATGCAGAAATATGCCAGGTATGTTCAGCTAAAACTTAAGATACAACATCACTTTTTTTTCAGAAGATAGGATTAGACCCTATTCCTTCAGTCAGTACTATCAACGAGTCCACCTATGAGAGTCTGTACCAGGGTGTTTGCACCTACAGGTGTCATGAAGAACATTTCCTCAGAAATATTAAATGTGTAAGAACTTTTCTCACTATTCTGTTGTATTGACCCCAACTATTTTTGTACCTGATTTTTCTGTCAATCTCTTTCTGTTATTTTTATTTGAAAATATTACTTATTGGCATTAACAAAGGAATCTAAATGCAAAATGATATATAAAAACCAGATTCTGGTATTTTTTCCAAAAATGTCAGTCATTGTCTGCTGCCTTTTCTAGTGTTTATCATGAGAAGTCCAAATACATTCTTATCTGAAATTCTTCACACATGTCCTTCTTTCTGGAAGCTTCTATCTTCAATGGTGGGATTCTGAAATTCTAATGATTTTCATGATGAGGGTTTATTTATTCATTTTGTCAGTTATTTATTGGAACTTTTCAATATCATGACACAGTCCTTCATTCTAGGAACTTATGTACTAGTTCCTTGAAATAAGCTTTCTTCTTTTCATCTGTGCTATATTTTTAAACAGTAATTATTCCAATGCTGCCCCTCCTGATTGATCTCTTCCACTATCCATTTAATTAGTGTTCTTCTGACAAATTTCCTTGATTTTCATCTTCATTTAAAGAATTTATGAGTAGTATAGGAATAAGGGTAAATGTCCCTAAAGACTCTATTTAAAATTTTCTTCTTACAAGAATGACTTTTCTGCAAAACAATGAGAAAAAAAATCAGAATTTAAGGTATATGTGGGGAAGGACAAAGGCGCTAATGTAGGTGGAATTGGGTTCTCAGAAGGAAATGAGTTAGAAGTAATGTGCTATAAACATTATTCAATGAATAGTTCATGCCTGAGGAGTCTCCAAAAGTGATGAAAGACACTATCTCACAGATATAAAACCTCAAGAAATTCTGAGCAGGACAAATGCAAAAAAATAAAATTTAATTCTTAACATGTAGATAAACTTTCAAATCATTAAAAAACAAAATGTCTTAAATGAGCAAGGATAACATCTCCTTCAACACCAAGAATAAAGTTGGCATTTCAATGCCACTGCAAAGCCAGCTAGCAAGGTAATGGCATTTTTAAGTTTCAAAATAAAGAAAATTGTCATCTTATAATCTGAAAATGCACATCAAAACATGATTGTGAAGAAAAAGGTTGTCAGAAAAACAGAGCACCAGAGAAATGGTCACCTAAATACCTGAACTAAAAGAAATGGAAAGAAAACTCCTCAGGCTCAAGGAAAAACATGTATAATGGATATCCAGATCTGCTAAAAGGAAAACTTTCAACAAAGGGAAAATGTTGACAAACTGCCATCTGCAACACAATAGAGATCTGTTTGTTCATTGTGATATTTTATGGTTTCAAAACTATAGTGGCCAAAGATTTCAACTGTTTTATATCTCATGATTGCACACAGTTGAATTATCCTGGACTTTCTCTCCAAAAACCACTTGACTTGGCATAAATGAAGTTGACTGTCACATTTCTTATGGTACAAGGAAGTCTCCATCACTGCATCATGCTTGTGGGAGTGCATATTGCCTGTACAAATAATCTGATCTGCTGTCCCATTTTTCACCCTTTCCCTATGTGGCTGTTTCCTTTCCTGCTATTTCCCCCTTTTGCAGAAAAGTTAAGAAGGGTCTTAGCAAAGGCTGCCATAGATGTGTTTCTTTGTGGACACAACTCTGGGCAGTGTCAAACAGGTACACCAGTACAGGAGAACCTGAGGTTTCATCCATGTTCTCCTCTCTTTTCTGGATCTGACATCTGGAAATTCACCTCATAAGTCTAAGCTTCAAATTTCTACCGGTGTAAAATGTGGATGATAAAAATAGGTGAAGTACCGGTTGCTGCAAAGCACAGAAAGAGGTTTGGTCTTTGGTTCCAGGTTCTGGAGGTTCGTCTCCTCACAGTTCAGGGATGCCCAAATACACAAGAAAGGGTATTTACAGACTGTCCTGTGTGAGACTCTCTCTCTCTCTCTCTCTCTCTCTCCCACACACACACATACACACACACACACACACACACACACACACACACACACACACACACACACACACCCCAAAGCAGTTGATCACACACACACACACACACACACACACACACACACACACCCCAAAGCAGTTGATCACAGAAAAGTATAGAAAGTTATATTTGGGATATGTGACAGCAATAGGAATCTGAAAAACTTTGAAAACACGCCCAAGAACTTTTCAAGATTCTCAAATGGCTCCAAGGCAAAAATAAGAATGAATCCCTGCATTACATCTCAAAGGAAAAAAATGAATGGAGATCAGATATTAGTTGGTGATGATATAGGCTTAACAATTTCATCAGCTACCTCAAAAAACACTTTGGATTCACAAAGAAACTTGAGAACTTTGAGAGTTCAACCTTGAAAACAGGGACAATACTGCTCCTTGTGAGGTAAGTGCTTTGTATGTTCTAATAATGAGTGAACTTCTAGGGAACTTGTTCCTTTATAAACTACATCTACTCATGCCTGTGGAATATGAAACTTGATCATCCTTTAGCCTTATGGTCTTGATTTTGGCCTTCTCTAATTGCCCTAAAATGACCTGGAATTAAATACATTAAAGGAATAAAGATTATTCTTCTGAATTATTCTCATCCACAAATATTCTTTCCTCTCTGTGATTTGATAACTATAGGGAAAATTGAATAGAGTAAGTAATCCCCCTAAATGCTCCTTCTATTAAGGGATAAATGATACAGTCTCTTTTATTTCTCATTTGATTTTTTTCTCACTTTTTATTAGCAATGCTAATGAGACAAAATGAACAGTTCAATCATGGCATTTTCAGGCATGCATGCAATATGGTTTTATTACATTCACCCCCATCACACTCTCTTATCTCCTTGCCCACTTCCACTAGCTTCTCTTGCCCTACAAATAGTCTGCCCTCTAGTTTCATGCCTGCCTTTAAAAAAAAAAAACAATATTCTACATATAAAAGAAAATAGGTGATATTTGTCTAAGTCTGACTTATTTTGCTTAATATGATTTCAGTTCCATCCATTTTCCAGCAAGTTATATAATTTTAATCTTTGATATGGCTGAATAATACTCCATTGTGTATATATACCACATTTTCCTTATCCATTCATCAGCTGATGGGTACCAAGGCTGATTCCATGACCTGGCTACTATGAATAGTGTTGTAATGAACATGGGTGTGCAGATTTTTCTACTGTATGCTGACTTTGATTCTTTATATATCCAGGAGTGGTATAACAGGGTCATATGGTAGTTCTGTTTTTTGAGGAAACTCCACACTGATTTCCACAGTGGCTGCACTAAGTTACATTCCCTCCCACAGAATATAAAGGTTGCTTCTCCCCTGCATCCTCAACAGATTTTGTTGTCTGTTTTCGAGATAATTTCCATTCTGTCTAGCGTGAGATAGAACCTCACTGTACTTTTCATTTGCATTTCCTTGATGGCTATGAATGTTGAACATTTAATCATGTTTTTATTGGCCATTTGTACTACTTTTGAGAACTGTCTATTCTATTCTTTTGCCCACTTATTGAGTGGATTATTTTTTCTTTCAGTGTTTTTTTTTAGCTTTTTATTTATTCTGGATATTAATATGCTGTCAGATGCATATCTGGCAAAGATTTTTCTCTTATTCTTTAGGCTGTATCTTCACTCTGGTAATTTTTTCCTTGGCTTTGTAGAAGATTTTCAACTTTTGATTTTTGGTATTATTTCTTGAATTATTGGAGTCCTATTCAGAAAGTTGTTGCCTACACCTGTATCTTGAAGTATTTTAGGTCTTAGAATAAGGTCTTTGATCCATTTTAACTTATTTGTGTACAGAGTAAGATACAAGGGTCTAGTTTCACTCTTCTATATGTGAATATACAGTTTTTCCACCACCACTTGTTGAAGAGAGTCTCTTCTCCAACATATGTTTTTGGCATTAGTTAATTTGGGGGCCTTCTATTCTACTCCATTGGTTTGTATGCCTGTTTTTATGCCAGGACCATGCTGTTTTTGTTACCATGTTTCTGTGGTCAGATATTATAATTCCTCCAACATTGCTGGGTTTTTTTCAGTATTGTTTTGACTATTCAGGGGTTTTTGTGCTTCTATGAAAAATAGAGTGTTGTTAGCCAGGTGCCAGTGGCTCATGCCTGTAATCCTAGCTACTCAGGAAGCAGAGATCAGGAGTATTATGGTTCAAAGTCAGCTCCAGACAAATAGCTCGCAAGACCCTATCTTGAGAAAACTCATCACAAATAAAAAAAAAAAAATAAGGAAAGAAAAGGGAAAAAAAGGGCTGGCAGAGTGGCTCAAGCAGTAAGAGTGTCTGCCTAGCAAGTATAAAGCCCTGAGTTCAAACCCAGTGCTACAAAAAAATAAAGTGTTGTTCTTTCTTTGTCTTCAAGGAATAAGGAATTTCAGTGAAATTTTGACAGAGATTTCATTGAATCTGTAAATCACTTGCAGTAATATAGCCATCTTCGTAATATTAATTCTGCCAACCCATGAATATGGAAGCTCTTTCCATCTTCCAATACAATTTTCAATTTCTTCTTTCAAGGCTTTATAGTTTTCATTGTAAAGGTCTTTCCCCTTCTTGGTTAGATTTATTCCTAGACTTTTTTCTTTTATGAGGCCTTTGTGAGTGAATTATTTTCAATGCTAAGAACCATTTTGTAATTGGTACATCGAGAAGCTACTGGTTTTGTATGTTGCTTTAGTATCCTGCTACTTTGCTTTCAGTGTTTCCCCACTTTGTATAAAGTTGGTTATAGCTTTGTCCTATGTAGAGTTTATTACAGTGGGGTACATTCATTCTGTTCCTAATCTTTTCTGGGATTTTGTCATGAAGGGATGTTGAATTTTTGCCACATAATCTTCTGCATAGAAAAAAGCCATTGAGATGACCATATGATTTTTATCCATCATTCAATTTATATGCGGTATTACATTTAGTGATTTGCAAATGTTGAACATTTCTTGCATCCCTGGAATGAAACTAACTTGATCATGTGTATAATATTTTTAATGGCCAGTTGAATTTGGTTTGCAAGTATTTTGCTGAGAAGTTTTGCATGTGTATTCATCAAAGAAATTGATTTATGCTTTTCTTTTTTGTTGTGTCCTCACTCAGTTTGGGTATCAGGTAATATTGACTTCATAGAATGAGGATGGTAACATTCATTCCCTTTTTATTTTATAATATACTGAAAAGTATTACTGTTAGTTCTTTAAATATTTGATAAAGTTCAGAAGTGAATCCATCTAGTTCTGGGATTTTCCTTGTAGACTCTTTAGTACAGTTTAAATATCATTGTGTGTTATAGATCTGTTTAAGTGGTTTATATCTTACTGGCTCAATTTTGATAGTCATATGTGTCTAGAAACTTCCCCATTCCCTCTAGATTTTCCAATTTGTTGGAATATATGTTTTCAAAATACTCCCTAAAGGTCCTCTGGATTTCATTGGTATCTGTTTTAAATTTCCTCCATTTCTTCATTGATCCACTGATAATTTAAAAATGTGTTGCTCAGTCCTCAAGTGCTTATTGTCATTTTCCCTGCTGTTATTTCAAATTTCATTCAATTTTTATCTGACAAGATGCAATAAATTATTTGATTTTTTATAAGTGTTAAGATTTGTTTTATGGCCTAAAATATTCCTATTTTTAGAAAGATCCGTGGACTGTGGAGAAGAATGTTGCTCCACAGGTGTTGGATTAAATACTCTCTAGATGCTGATTAAGTCTATTTGATCTGTTGGGCAGTTTAACTCTGACGTTTCCTTGTTGGTTTTTGTCTAAATATCTATTGAGAGTGGGGTGCTAGAGTCAACCACTATCATTGTAACTCTCCTATCTCTCCTTAGTCTAGTATTGTTGATTTTATGAAATTGGATGCACCAACATTTGGTGCATATATATTTACAATTCTTATATCTTCTTGATGGATTGTTACCTTTATTAATATGTAGAAATCTTCTTTGACTCTGACAAATTTTGGTTTGAGGTCTACTTTGTCAGCTACAAGTATAGCTACTCCTGATTGTTTTCAGATTCCATTTGCTGGCTATGTCATTTTCCATCCTTCAGACTTCCATCTGTGTGTGTCCTTGCCAGGAAGATATGTTTCTTGTAGATAATAAACAATTTGATATCGTTCTTTAATCCATTTAACAATCTTTTAATTGGAGAGTTAGGCCACTTACATTTATGGTTATTATTATTGAGAGGTATTTGCTGATTCCTGTAATTTGGTTTTTTTTTTTTCCTGGTTGGGTATTATTTTCTCTTTTCTTGCTGGTTCACTGAGATGAACATCCTAATTATCATTTGTTCACCTATGCCTCTGAAGAAATTTCTTCATTCCTGAGCTCATGTTAGTGTCTTTCTTCCTTGTCTGCATGTAGAATTCCTAAGTGTCTTCTATAATGCTGGCTTAATGGTCCTGAAGTGCTTGAGTTTGTATTTATCTTGGAAGGTCTTTATTTCTACAGTTTTAAAGGGTAAATTGCCAGGATATAGTAACCTTGGTTAGCAGTATTTATTCTCAGGGCTTCAACTGTATCACTCTGTGCTTTCCTTGCTCTCAGGTTTTCTGCTAAGAGGGCTTATGTAATTCTGAATTTGTCTTTCTAAGTAAATTGTCATTTTTCTCTTGCTGGCTTCAATATTCAACATTCATCATGAAGAGATTCACTCCTAGTCATATCTATTTGCATTCTAAATGCCTCCATAATTGTCCATATATTTTCCTAGATTTGGAGAATTTTTTGCCATAATTTTAAGTTTTCTGTGTCTTCAATTTATAACTCAGCTCCTTTTTCTACTCATGGATTCTTAGGTTTTGGTCTCTTGATCATTTCCCAGAGTTCTTGAAAGTTGTGATAATCATTATTTATTTTTTCTTTATAGCCATCTGAATGTAATATTTCTTCAACCTGGTTTTCAATCCTTGATACAATGTTTGATTTAGGGAACTGGTAATGATTTCCACTATGTTAGTATTGAGTTTTTCATTTATAACACCTCCATTTTGTATGGGGGATTTTTTCCCAAAATCTCAATTTTCCTGCTGAATTTTTTATCCATATTACTAATTTTTTAATGTATATCTTGAATTGACTTCTATACTTCCTCTATTTGAATCCTCTTTAAGATCATTTTAAAACTAGACTTTTAAATTATTTGTCTAGCATTTTGATATCTTTGAATTTGGTTATTGAGAATATATGAGCTTTTATAGAAATATTGCCTTGCTTTTTCATATTTCTTGTGTTGCTACATTTTAATTTGCACATCTGTTGTGATGAATATCTATTCTAGTTTTAGGTTGTTTTATTTTATGGAAGTCTTCTTAGTGGTTAGTCGTCTCTTGTGGTTTAATCCCTACCACTTCTCAGAGGAGAGAAAGCAGACAGTGTAACAAAAATAATAATTCAGAAACAAGTCAAATACTTAAATGTAGCACAAAAGTTGGAAACATCAACTACACCCAAATAAGGATTCTTATAAAGTAAGCCAGGAGTTTAAAATTATTAAAGTTAAAGATATTAATAATCAATAACTTTGAAAAGTAATTCGAAAAGAAGGGGCAATGGGAAAAGGAAAAGACACAAGATGGGGAAAAAGCAAACATGTATAAGATGAACATTTAAGAAATAATAGAGAGAACACAGTAAGTACAAACAAAAAGAAATCAAAAGAAAGATAAGTCAATATTTCTGTGTTGCTGAGGAGATGATGATAAGACAAGCACCCAGGCTTATCTTATTCATTTTACTTTGGGGGGACACTATTTTTTCTCCTCCAGTCCAAACAATGTAGACCAGAAAGGGCTATTTGCAGGCTGAACCCTGTCCTGCCTTAACTTCTGTGTTGAATTTATGTCAATGTTTTTCTATATGCAGGCCTGCTAATGCAGTATATGGCAGGAACTGCCCCCAAAATGTTCCTAGCTACTGAGCCTGAGGAGCACTCCACCACCTGTTGGATACCTCCTTGATCCAAAGGTGTCTGCTTTCCACCAATCTCTCTGGCCCTCTAAGAGTATACAAAGCAGTCTGTGCTGGCTGAGCAAAGTATGGTACTCTGATTGATTCCATGTACCTTGGCCTAGCAGTTCTCTATTCTAGCACCTCTGCTTGTATTCACACACAACTGTTTTATCTCCTCTTATCAGAGATCAAGGTGCAGCTTAGCTGATAGGTTCACCCTCAGATTCCATCTTTGGCATGGTTCACACTTCCCACTCTGATAGTTCTGTGTCTACGAATCTGAGTCCAAACCACTACCAGTTTCCTGGGTCTACACTCATTATCAGAGCAGTAACTGGCTTAGCCATTGGAGGGAACTGGGATTTGAGTTATAAAAATATAGCATCTTCTGTTCTCCCCAGTTGTGAGGTCTGACCGTAAGAACTCTACTAAGATGATTCCCCTCCATGCACCAGTGAGCAAGTACAAGGGACCCCTTCTCCAGTGTCTTCTTCTTGTGAGATACACAGATCTCCAATCCCAAGGTTGTGTGCTTATAGAGCTCCCCGAGGCTTTCATTTTCTCTTTCTCTTGCAACCCCACCTGGGAGGGATTCTCTGCCAGTTCCTGCTATTTAAGTTAGGGCTCTATGCTATGGACCATTGTTTCTTTTTTAAACCCAAAGTTCAGTACTTCTGGATTTTATTTGGTTGCTAACTACATACTATCTTCTCTTGCCCTCCCTTGCCTTTCCATGCTAGTCACTTCTCACTGCACCCACACACCTGATGTTTTGCTTCAGATTCATGAGATGCAGGAAAGTGTTGAATGTCTCTAGTCTGCCATCTTCCCTCCTCCCAAGCCTAGCCTCTTTAGAATAAGAAAATAAGCTAGGGATATAGCTCAGTGGTAGAATAGTTTCCTAACATGCTAAAGGACCTGGGTTTAACCCCTAATAACACCATGAAAATATGAAAATTTTAAGCCAGATGTGATAGTATCAACACACCTGCAGTCCGAGCACTAGGGAAGCTGGGGCAGGAGAACTGAGATTTTAAGGCCAGAATAGGTTACTGAGTTTGAGGCAAGCCTGGTCTTCAGAGAAAGACCCTATCTTGGACAACCAAATTTGTTTTAAAAAGAGAAAAGAAAAGAAGCACTGAGTGGTATAGATCAGTGGTTCATAAATGTACCAGATCATCAGAATTTCCTGGGCCCAACTTACAAAGGCTGAAATCAGTATGGTGGAGGTGATTCTTGGGCATCAGGGTGTGGGTGTAATTTTTAAATATAATCTTGAATACATTATTTATACATACAATGTAATTCACACATACAATGCAATATTTAAAACTTATAAAAGAATAGTCAGTTGAAAGTTTTTCTCTTTATATGATATTTTTTTGACTTCTAAGACCACATTACTTACAAATTTTTTAATCATTATGGACACACTTGCATACAGCTATGCTTCTTGATATTTCACTTATTAGAATTTGAAATTGTTTATATCTTAAGAATACATGTAAAGATTACATCTGGACAAGTATGTCAATACTGAGATCATTCCTTTTAAGACCAAGTATTTGGGAACATATTATCATACTGTAATGGTTACCTTTAAAGTAGCAGATATACCAAAGTATGTCTACTTGCAATTTTGAGTACAATCTACCTATATACCTTTGAAGAGGAGTTGTCAACAACAAAAGCATCATTTCAAAATGTGGATATGACTATTCTATCATGAATATTACACTAGAAAAAATGTTGAGGGGACCATCCCCAAAATTAAAGCTATTTTCTACCTAGTTTTTCTTATTATAATTCCCATAAAGACTCTTTTAAATTAAGACATCATTGCTTAAAGCTAAAGCAAAAATTTCTGAAATATGTTGACTGCAAAAAAGATAGGCACATATAATATTAAAATAGAATATAATTTGAAGTGTAGTAGTATGTAGCCTACAAAAACTGGAAGATCATGGACTCTCTCACCTTGAATACAATGAACAATGAAAACTACTTCATTCATTTCTAGTGAGCATCATAATCCAGTTTTCTTAATGTTTTGAATTTTGAAATAAAAGTCTATTTCATTTGAGAGACAAATAATGATGCTGTTGACATTACTGTAGTCTTTCTACACAATTCTGACAATAAAGAAAAACTTAGGGATCATATAAAGGTAACTGGTTGGAAATTCAAGACTTTTTATATAAATTTACCACCAGCATCTCAATTGACAGGAAAGATCATGCCATGTATTGCTTTTAACAAGACAACTGTGTATATGTCATGTTGAGTAATTTACTTTCCTTCCCTAGTTTTACTTTTTTACTATAGTCTTGAATTTGATCAGTTATCAGAAAACTACAGACCATGCTTCAAGTCTATCCAGCCATCTGTATGCAC